>NC_054539.1:73228412-73353412 GCF_017654505.1 Polyodon spathula
AGGAGTCCCAGTCCTGGTCCAGGAGGACCGGTGTCCCTCCTGGTTTTTGTTCCAACTGTACCCTAAATGATTTAATTGGATCAATTAAGTTTCTACTAAGCACATAAGTGGTCCAATTAAGTAATTTAGGGTAAAGATGCAACAAAAATCAGGAGGGACACTGGCCCTCTAGGACCAGGATTGGAGACCCCTGCTGTACAATGTAGCTAATCAAGCTCTTAGTAAACCCTAGAATTGGTGAAAATGCAATAGTAGCCTTATTTCCATCCTTGCACTGTAAAATTGTTATTTCTGTTTCTTCAGTAAAATTATGTCTTCATGTGTGCATGCAGTAGGATGGCTTCAGCCTGATCACAGACACAATTTAGATTTCTGTAGTTAATTAACCAAATCTGGGTATTGGACTCGCCACACTGTTAGTCTTCTACAAATGAATGCAAGCTATGTTAGTCTTCTACAAATTAATGCAAGCTACACTAAAAACTAATGTAAGTTTATGTAACCTTGGTGGTGTTTCACAATGACGGGGTCCTTCTGGCAGTGCAGGTAGGTCGCTGGAGCTCCTGGTGCTGTCCGCTGATGCACAACGCCTTGATATCATGGTTTGGAGCACAGCCAGCTGTCCTTCCCCTTCTTATCCCTGACTTGGCTTGCTAACTGGCGTTTGAAAATGAGTGCTTAACTTGTTTCAGACACTAGCCCCCATAATGCTGTTTATTTACATGACGTGAGTCACGATCCAAGAAATACTGATGCTTGCAGTTTTATCAGCGCTTGTTTAAGTAGGTACCTTTCCTTGGTTCTCTCTACTAGTTTAAGTCAGTGTACTAGAAGAAATGTTAATTATTTTTGAAGGTAAATATATAATTCTAACTTGGGTAGGACACATTTCTGCGAATTGGTGGAAAGCCTCCACATTATCCTCAAAAAAAGATCATGCAAAATGAGGTCCATGAGAAATTGGGGGAGGATGGAGGGACTATAATAAACAATTAGCCTGTCGTTTATTTAAATCTGAGCAGTTATGTGCTGATACACACTGTATATTTTGTTCCATGTTAATGTTAAAATGCTGTGTACAGTAATAATGAAACCAGTTGTATTTCATTCCTTGTTGTAAGATATGGACCCAGCAGGACCGTCAGTGTATCCTGAACACGTTAGCTCGCTTACTGCTGGACAGAGAATACACGTTGCTGATTGGACGCCACCTGCGGCCTATAGTTCTGGACTTGCTGGAAAGAAATGCAGAGATTATCAAAGCAGATGGCCGAATCAACCATGACCTACATGAAAGACTGTGTGTCGCTCTGAGCAAACTCCTGGAGGTCAGCCCTGATGCACTCCCGTAAGTGTTGGTCACTGAGTTAAAAATGAAACAATATTGCTCCAGAGTGGTGCATCCGGTAAGGGCAGGCCCAGGCTATTCCATTGCTGACCATGGACGCGAGCGGCACACAATTAGCTGAGTGCATTTGACAGTTGAACCCAGACAGAACTATGTTTCGGTAATGATAGTGTCATTTAGTACACAGGTGATAGATACAACTTTAAAACCATCCAAGGAGTGAAGGAACACAAAGGGGCCCCATCTGGAACAATAAGCTATTAGGGGTGCAGATATTCAAATGCAGCTTGAAATTTGTTTGGTAAAAATGAACACGCTCATATTTGTTCAAATAACAGAATTAATAAGTGATTATATCAGAAAGATACCATGCAGAGAAAATCAATGCCTGGATGTCTCTTGAAAGAAGTAACACCCATTCTGTAAGTTTCTGAGTGTTTGGTGGCTAGTTCTGATCACTCTGCTGTATCAGAGGGTCTGTCATACATGGAGTGTTTAGAAACGTCATTTAAATCTAAAAAAAAGACGGGAAACCCGATATTCACGCACTTCATGTGTTTATGTAGAACCTTATTGGTCCCCTTTTAATTCTGCAATTCTCCCATTTCTTTATTTTCTTAGGTTTGCGCTCAGGTACTTCAGAGATGCCCCACCAGTATTCCAGAGACTCTTTCTGACCACTGCGGAATCAGCTGCAATCCAGTATGGCAGAAAGAGGATGAAACTGCGGGACCTGATGGGGGCGACTCTGAGGTTCCTGCAGAGTGACTGTGCCAGGTTCAGGGATCTGTGGGACTGGAGCGTCTGCATGTCACTGCTCCGAACCACTGATGTGTTAGTGCGATGGTTTGTACACGTTATTTCTTTAGATCTATTATTTTATTAGTGAATGCTTATAGACATAGCATAGTACTTAGGGTATTCTACAGTTTTTTTTTTTATTTGATCGTGTTCAAACTATTAATTATTTGTTCAAGTTGTAATTATCTTTATCAGAATACAGACGTTCAGATACTGTAGATCGATTCACTACGAACACTTTTTCAGCATGACACAAACATTTTACTCCCACTTTTTTAAAACAATTTATAACGGCTGTGAACTCTTATCATCTGATAAATACTAAGTAATGAAAGCAGTCAATGTTAAACTTCTTTTTTTTTTCTACAACAGGTTTGTAAATAACACTGGCTGCAAACATAAACTCGACCACTGTTTCAGCACTGAGTCAACAAAAACATTACTGAAAGGTCACGAAAATAAAATATATGTGCCATTTAAGTAATTTTATACTTTTTTTTTTTTAGGTATACAGCACACTGTCTGGCTATGGTGTCACACATGACAGATAAGCAGAAAATGATCTTTCTCAAGAAGATTTTCAGTAATGAAGAACTCATGCATCACAAACTAAAGTAGGTCCAATACACTGTGTGGCTTGATCATTGACCCCAATTCTCTTCTGTCTATGAATGACTTGACTGCTCCTCAGACTCTCATTGCAAGCATCCTGTTTAAATCCTCAGCTCCCTGGAAGAGGCACAGCAGCTTAGTGTCGAGAAGGCACTGATTCTGGCCAACCCAGAAACTACACTCTGGCATTGCGAGAAGAGTGTCAAGTACACAAGGGGGCTAGTTGTGTCTGGTGACCTTTCACGCAATGTAGTTGCCATATGTGGAGTTGTATTGCCAAGAAAGCAGCTCCCACAGCAACATCAGGTCAGTGCAGACAGATCTGTCTTTCATTCACTGTACGCTTTGTGTCTGTTTTAAAAATGCCTGGTTAAACCTATATTTTATAATATGTTTGCTAGTTTTGTAATTAACATTATAGCTTAGGGGTTAATTCAATCAGCAACGTAGCCAAATAGTAGCCAACCTATAGCCTCAGGTAAAAGCCACAGCATATTACTATACCAAGGAATCCACCTGAATCACCTGTATGCTTTGTGTTTGCTATCGAGCAATTCTACAGTTCCGGCTGCAATGTACTGTGCTGCTCCATATCCCACATTTGATTTCCATGCTGGTGAATTGAATAGATACATCCTGTCTACCCACATGAAAAGACACATTGCATTCCATAAATAGCTTATTTTTCTGTTGTTGCTTAAGATAGATCTAAGTCCTTTCCTGCTTGTGTGTGCCTCTTTAAGTGCATTTATTTAACTGAAAATAATTCGATTTGCTATGTTTCCTCCTTGTAGGGTGTTTTAAAAGACCTTGTGTTAGTGGATTCTACCTGTCAGAGCTTGCAAAGACTGGCCATGGCCGTGGCCTCTCGGAATGCTGTGCTGCTAGAAGGACCTATTGGATGTGGCAAAACAGCTCTGGTGGAATATCTGGCTGCTGTGACAGGCCACGTCAAACCGCCACACATTCTCAAAGTGCAGCTGGGAGATCAGACTGACAGCAAGGTAAAGAAAGAGCTCTGGGTTGGGTTGGGTGTAATATTTCCTCCTTTCACCATTTCCTTTTCACCAAAAAATTAGGGAGACCGGTATATCTGTTACTTAGAGTTTAAAGCCATTTGTGCCTCAACTTAATGCATGAAAAAGCTGAGGTTCACAAAAAGGAACTCAGGAAGTGTTTGTTTTTTTTTTCCTTCTCAAATGCTAACATGGCAGCATAAAGAATGATCTCCTTCTTGCAATGAAGTGTAAATTGCAGCAAAAGTCAGTTCTAGTGGAGTCTTGTTTATACAGCTCTGAAACACCAGTGGAAAAGTCATTTCCAAGCCCAGACGCAGCAGGATCAAATGAAACTGGAGCCTATATGTTTATGTTGAATAGCATATGATCACATGATCATCGCAGAGCCTGTCCTTCATCCTTCTGCCGAAGGGTCTTCATTACTTAATGCTGCTGATTCTTCAACTGCTCAGATTACTAAGTGCAGTTTGTGATTGGCCTAACACTAGAACCACCGATATTTCAGACTACATACAACCGTCGCACCCACAAAATGTGCATCTCCATTTCAGAACGGCTTTGATATGAAAAACAAACAATCGGATACAACTTAATATTTTTATTTATGAACAGCATACATAACATTTTCAGAGCAGAAACACGGTATTTACATTGAACATTTTTTTTTTGAAGAGCACTTACAAATAAACATTGAAAAACTAATAAACTAAATGCAATAAACTTCTGTGTAAACAGGTGTAGAAAGCTGTATGCACATATAAAATTATAAAACATAAATAACTAGTTATAAAAATAGTATAAAACAAAAATATAACATGACTTATCCAACGTAAAACGCATTTAGTTCAAAGGCTCTGTTTATTCAGAGTACATACGCGGAGATATTTGCAAAAGCCGTTCAAAAAGCAGCTGTGGCGGTGCTAGTGTTAAACATTCTGTCACGTCTTTAATAGATGCGAGTTGTTTTCCTTCCTTATTTACACTTGCATGGGCCTGCAATATAGAACAAGCTGACAAATAGTCAAAGTAAATTAAATTGTGTTTTTTTTTTTTTTTTTGTTTGCAGATGTTGCTGGGAATGTACCGGTGCACAGATATTCCAGGGGAGTTTGTTTGGCAGCCTGGAACCTTGACACAAGCAGTGTCTAATGGATACTGGATCCTACTGGAGGATATAGACTATGCACCATTAGATGTGGTAGGTGTATTCCAAATTTGTTTGTAAGTCTATTTTTGTTTCTGAATTTCTCATATAGTGAAAGGTTTAAAAAGGTGTATAGTGGTACTAAGACTTTCAGATTTGTTGTGCTGAATGAAGTGTAACGGGCAATGTGGTGTGATGCACCACCGTGGTGAAGTCTGTGCCCTGTCAGTGAGGTGAGGTGATGTTAAAAGCAATATAATCGCCATTCGAGCCCGGCTCTTTTGCATGGTGAGTAAGACACTCTTGTAGTGTACCGGGTCTCTGGTCCATGCCCAGCCTCCTCCATTATACTCAAGCAAGCAAAGAACCAAGAGATATTGGGTTTTATATTTTAATCTAAAATAAACTTCCTGGATAAATATAAGTAAATCAACATAAAACATTAGCATATCTGAAGAGACCTCACACTAAACCAAAGCAGACAAACAGCTTGTGTTATACTTCGTGAATATTGCAGATCTCTGTGCTGATCCCTCTTTTGGAGAATGGAAAGCTGCTGATTCCAGGGCGCGGGGATTGCATTGAAGTAGCCCCAGGATTCCAGTTCTTTGCAACTCGAAGGTAAGAAATCCCTACCTTCCTTTTGTGCAGTTTTGAAAGCACTTGCCAACAAAGCACCCACTGTTGGACATTAAACATGTCTGTCTGATGTGGGCGTAGTGAATGAAACGGACAGGGATGAGGTAATTGGGGTATCTGCGTTACAGATCATTGATATGTTCCTTTTCTGTATGTCGAAATCTTGATGGCATCTCATCTTTCAACACAGTGCAACACATTCTGATCAGATACTCAGTCGATTGTAGTTTGCATTATTGATGGCACTTTGCTAATACAGGCATCGAGCCTAAATTGTACAGTGTGTTAGGTGGACAGACTCAGGAGTGGGGCCTTTATGTCTGTATTGTAGTTAAAGCATCCTCATACAGGAACACATTTATTTCCTTTAATCTTATGTTTTGCAGGCTATTCACATGTCTTGCTATGTGTGTTTTTGTTTGTAAGGTTGTTTGGCAGTGCTGGAGCTTGGTATAGACAACAGAATACCCATGCTGCTTTGCTGGATAAACACTGGACCAAAATACAGCTGGGTAATATGAGCAGGGCTGAGCTGAAGGAGGTAAGTTTATATTTCACAATGAAGTCATACAATAAACCGGAATAGGCTTCTGTATATCTACAGGTTAACTGTATCTTCAGGTTCGCACTTCCGGTTGTGATGAAACTTGGTAAGGACATTCCAAGTTCCGAAGGGAATTTGGATCTAGGTCTTATTAAAGAGTTATAATCAGGGGACATGCATTGCATTCTCCTTTTTTTGGGGGGTGGGGGGCTGCATAATTTTGAATGGTATGTACTGTATTTATAGCTTTACATATGTTTTTTTTTTGCTGTTTTTGTTTTTCAATTTTCATGTCCTTTTTGATTAACATTTCAATGGAACTCGCGCACAAATGTAAATTCCTTTTTTATAGGTGGTACTTAACAGGTACCCGTCTCTAGCAATTGTGGCGGAGCGCCTTTTGGACATCTACTGTCAGCTGACTGGAGACAAACACCAGGCAACAGAGAGTCTTCCTCCTGGTAACCAGGGAAACCAAGCTGCTGCTGACAGGCCCCAGCCAAAGAGTGAAGACAGAGGACAGAGTCTTGAAGGAAGGGGCTTGTCACTCAGGTAGGACTTCCATTCCAGAGGTTTTTGTAACATTTGCTGCTTTATTGTTCGTTGGTGACGGTCTACTTGCATTCTTCCATGATTTACCCTTCTGTACATCACTCTATGTCGAGAGACCGTGTTGTCTTCGTGTAGTTTCATTAAAAGGCCCACAAACGTCCTCCGTCCTTACCACTTTGTCCGTCTATAAATTGTACAGGCCTGATTTCTCCTGCTTGATCTTGTCAGGCCTCAGAAGTTCCATAGAAAATCAGATGCCAGCAGTGTTCTGGGAAATTAACATCAGATAACCAGCCAGCCAGCCAGCCCTCTGGTTATTAATTAGCTTTCCACTGGATGCTGATCAAACCCATGGCAAATTGATTGTTTTCCCTTGTAGAGTGTTTGGGCTTCAGTGTGGCGGAGGCTGTGTTGAAGGTGTCATGTGAGGAGAGCCTCTAATGATGACATCCTTTTTAAATCCCTTGCAGAGACTTGCTGAAGTGGTGTGAAAGGATTCTCAATAATTTTGACAGCACATGCTCCTCTACTGCCCTCAACATTTTCCTCGAGGTAAGAACCAAGCATTTGAGTTTAAATGTTCTCAGGTCTAGTTGCCTTCTAACTGGGTGGTCCTGTAGCTGTGTTAAGTCATTAAAGGAGGGGTTTAATTTGGACCGGTCATCTTGTAAAGTCTAATTATCTCTACCTTGCTTATCCAGAGCTTGGAGTATAATACCTTTTTTCCGATGTACAACGAGCCATGCTGGGACTGGCAGGAGGAGCCTGGGTGTGTTTCCACTGCAGAGCCCGAGCCATGCAAAAGATGTCGCACGCATTGAATGTGTCCAGTCACGTTTAGATGATGTGATATTAAGAGACGCTGTGTTTGAGTTGAATGGCAGATTCAGAGGTTATGTTGTGTTTTTCTTCATATATTACTGAATGCAACTGAAATGCAACAAGGGCTGACTAATCAAAGAAAAGAGAGAGCAGTCATTTGGATCTGATGAGCAAGATACTGGGCCTTTATCACCACAAAGTAATGAAGAAAATCATAAGCCCCGCCCCAGGCCCTGGCCCTGCTTGGCTCCGAACCAGATTCAGATGTGTTGTGAGGCAGAGTTTCACGGTTTTATTCTTCTTCGGCTTGGCAAACACCAGTGGAAAACCACCCGTACCGTGAGGACCTGGGGCCTGGGGCCCTCACGGCTTGGGTGGGCCGGTGAAAAACCACCCGTATAGAGGACCTGGGGCCTGGGGCCCTCACGGCTTGGGTGGGCCGGTGGAAAACCACCCGTATAGAGGACCTGGGGCCTGGGGCCCTCACGGCTTGGGTGGGCCGGTGGAAAACCACCCGTATAGAGGACCTGGGGCCTGGGGCCCTCACGGCTTGGGTGGGCCGGTGGAAAACCACCCGTATAGAGGACCTGGGGCCTGGGGCCCTCACGGCTTGGGTGGGCCGGTGGAAAACCACCCGTATAGAGGACCTGAGGCCTGTGCCCCTACGACTTGGGTGGGCCGGTGGAAAACTACCTGTATTGTGAGGACCTGGGGCCCTCATGGCTCAGGTGGGCCAGTGGAAAAAGGGGGTTAAAGATGACTGTACTTTCATGACAAGAATGATAAAGTATTTTCAGAAAGGCTGCACGGGTGATGACTTTTTGAAACATATTTTTTTCATCCAAATCCCATGCCCAGTTGCAATTTCTGAATTAAAGGGAACTCTCCTCTTGCGTCCAGTGTGCCCTCTGCTCTATTATTCAAATCAGTATCGCTTTTTAGGTAGTGTAAGGAACAAAATTACACATTTTAAATAGGGTTGTACAGTATCTTTAATTCTGTTTTTGTTAATAAGAAAGTCAGAACAGTTCCTAACCAACAGCAGTTAGATGATCTTTTGGCCTCAGTAAGACTGTATAAATAAACCAACATGTTTTGCTATCTAATATCAGTCATTTAGCATCTAAATCCCAGGATTAAACTTCTTCTGACTGAGGCATGTCAAAGGAGGTCTCTGTGGCCCTCGAGGGCGAGTCCGCCTGTGTGCTTGTTTATCATGAGAGTGGAAATGATCCCAGTACATGTATGTTCTGTTCTCCACAGGCTCTGGACTGTTTTACCGCAATGCTATCTAAACCAGACAGCAGATACAAGATGGCAGAGATTATTGGGAGCAAACTGAACATTTCAAAAGAAAAGGTACTTGCCGAAGTTAGATCATCTGTTTAAGACTCTGTATGTATTGTTCTTTCTTATTGCTGAAGATCTCAAACATTACCATTCCTGACAGTCCAACAGTGATCTTCATTTTACAAAATACAATTCCTAGATGTCTGTTTAATTTGTTCTTCCAAAGTCTTGTCCCCGAAGCTCTGTATTTGATATATTTTTCAAATGCTGTTGGTATTCTTTTGTTAAAGTAAAAACAGAACTGTTAATTAATAATTGCACTTTGATATACAGACCCAAATACAGTGCTTCTTAAATATTTCACAATGCTTTAATTCAGCAATTGATAATTCACTCTTTTGATTAGTTCATGGTTAAGCCATGTTGACAGTAGATAGTACAGGTAGTATGTTTTTCTGTACAAGGATCCTTCACTAATTATGTGTTTTAAATGTTCGGATATTTCAACTAAACTAAGTTGTTGAGTGCCAGGGAATGTAATGTATGCGTGTCTAAATACTTCAACAGGCAGAACATTTCTGTCAGATGTACAAACCAGGAATTACCTTCAAGGAACTGGAGGTTACTGTGGGGAGAGCTACTGTTGCCCGGATTCAGAAAGCGGCAGTCACACTGCGCATGTAGGTTATTATTGTTGTGATACCCGCTTGGCATGTGTATAGACAGAGGGGCCAGCACATACTTGATAGGTTGATAGGCTGCGTGTTCTCTCACTGGTGGTCTCTCTGTATTGCTCAGAGCTTCTGTCGGTCGCACTCTGCCATTGAAAGGTTTTCGTGGACTATCTGTTTGTGTGGTGTTGATGGATAACAGATCTGTTTGTCTCTGCTTTTTTATAAAGCCTCTGGTTTGGCTGCATGTCTAATATATAAAAATGAAAATAAGTTTAATATTTTAAGGAGATTCTGTGTGCATGTTTTCCTGTTGAGGTGTTTTTGTTATTTACGTGTGGTTATTTGTGTTTTTTAAATCAGTGAAAAACAGACATTTGCAGCAACTCGTCCCTCCTCCGTGCTCCTGGAACAGTTGGCTGTCTGTGTGAATAAAGGAGAGCCTGTTCTGCTAGTAGGAGAGACAGGAACGGGAAAGACAGCCACAGTGCAGTACCTCGCGAGTATCGCAGGTAACCAGTCCTTTACACTAAGTCTTTAGTGGCGTAACATGATTACTTTGAATGCATTGCATCCATTCCAGTCCAGTGGTGTCTTGCTGTGAAATTCAGAACGGAGCTGCGCTTCGATACTACAAACAATCCTGCTACCGGTACATGTTTTATAACAACTTTTTAAAATGTGTGAAATCATTTCCGATTTCTGTTGTTGTTTTGATTTGGACCCCCGAACGAGTTTAGTCAAGAAATGGCAGTTCCTGCTCTTCCTGCGTCTGGCTTATCCGAACAGCCTGTAGCCCTTCATTAACGGAGGGAGTGGTAGGGAACAACAGAGTTGGCTGCAAATTGAAGGACTGAGCTCAAGGTTCTATCTAAAAGACGTTTGCAAAGAGGCCATAAACAGGGTTCAAAATGTATCTGTGTTGAAGCATAGTCTTTTGAAAATTAAAGTAAAGATCCGCCAGGTAAAATAATCCATGAATTAATTGGTTTAATATAAAATATGTACCCATTGTATTGCTATTTATTTTAAAGTGTACTTTGTGATATAAACAGACTAAGTGATTGTTTGTGGGTCCAGTCCTCCATTTACAGTCTTTTCAACTGTTAAGTTATCTGCAGGATTCATCTTTGCATTGTTCAACTTTGTGTATCTCAGTGCCACCCTTACCTTTTTCCATTTTGGTGTTCAGGTCCAAAGTGCGTGACGTTGCTATAGGCAGCATGCTGGTTGTGTCGTTAGACTGCAGTTTAACGCAATATCTGTGCACTGTATTTTAGGACAATTAAGCCGTATACAAAGTAGTTTGTTATTGCAGTTTCTGTTGGTCCTGTACATGCATTTTGATTGATCTGTTGCTCTGGAACTTGCTCTTTAATCATGGCATCCATATAAAAATGAAATTGTGTGCGTTGCAGGACTCCGACTAAGAGTTATCAACATGAACCAGCAGAGTGACACAGCAGATCTCCTGGGAGGGTGCGTTGCATGCATTTATTTTTAACAGTAGAATCTAAATTAAAATCATAGTTCATGCAACACATTTCCCAAACCCATTGAAAGGATTATTAAATTTTAGGCAAAAAAAATCAACTTGTGGGCTTATGTTTATAGCTAGAAGCAATGTAATGTAATGTAATACCGGTAGTTCCAATTCCAGAATCTTAGTTACATTTTCATGTTGACCCCACCCCCAAATATACATATTTATATTTTTCAAAAACATTTTAGAAGATTCTATACAACAGTTACATGTTAGCTAACCCCCTTTATTTTGTATTTATTATAATGTGCAATACCAGAGTCTAAACTATATAATTCAGCCACAGATTTTTGCTTTTAATATGCATGTGTTTGCAGGTACAAGCCTGTGGATCATAAGCTAGTTTTGCTGCCCCTGCGGGAGTCCTTCGAGGACTTGTTCTCCCAGACCTTCTCCAGGAGACAGAATAGCACCTTCCTCGGGCATGTGCAGTCATGCTTCAGGGAGAAGCGCTGGCAGGACCTGCTCAAACTCATGGACCATGTGTGCAAATCTGCTGTCAACAAGGAACCTCAGAAGAAGCAAAATGGTACGCCCTAGTGTGTACAGTTAAACACAATATTTAGTGGTGAACAGCAATAACTTGACCATGCTTGATCATACAAGTACACTGTTTTGGGAATACGTTCAGCAGGGAACAGGATTCTGGTATATAACAAAATTGGCAAGGCGGGTGGTGACACATTACAGAATGGGATTGGCCTAATGATGTTATTTCATGAGCTTTTTACCACCGAATCCAGTGAATGCATTTTCAAAACCAATTTTCCACTATAATAAATAGTTTCAAAGTTATTGCTGTCGAAAGTGTCTAATAACCCTTATGTTAATTCTGTACATAGAGGGGCTGTACAAATGTTAGAGACCTCTGTCATGCTGCAGAGTATACTGTTAAGATACCATGAGCAGCCAGGACTGATTCAACACAACAGGCCTGCAAGGCGCCGTCCATGATAAACTGTAATTCCTTCAGGAGAGCTGGGGCTGGCCATTGTGTCTAAACTGACTTGCAACATGAAACGTGTAACTAGAACAGAAAACATGTCATAGGCCTGCATGCAAATCTGTACAGTTTGTCTAAAACATGTAAATGGATTAGCCATGACCTGCACATTTGTTTAGACTCTTTGTCTGATTGTGTCTTTTTTTTTTTTTAGCAGCGTTGTTGAAGGAGCAGTGGGAAGCATTCAGCTTGAGGTTAAGCCAGGCCCAACAACAGATAAAACAGACTGAAACTGCTCTCGTCTTCTCCTTTGTAGAGGTGATTTCCTTTACTCTGCTTTACAAGTGGGCCACATACCTTTCTCTCCATCCTGCTTGTTTTTCTGAGCTACTGCTTCTACACAGTTTCACTGGGAGATGGGCTAATGTACTAATACTGTTGCAAGAAATGTTTTGTGAGATGCTGCTTTTACATGGCTTTGTCTCTGCAGGGTACATTGGCACAAGCTGTGAAGAAAGGAGAATGGATCTTGCTGGATGAAATTAATTTAGCCGCTGCAGAAACCCTGGAGTGTTTGAGTGGGTTACTGGAAGGAAGTGCCGGGTCTTTAGTTTTGCTGGACAGGGGAGACACAGGTTAGTTCAGCTCAACTTCTGCTTCGTGCACGCCAGGTCTCCAAACCTAAATATGTTTTTACATCTACCCCTTCAAAGGAGAGACATTCTGTTTTTGCAAACCTTGTCCACCTATATCAACATTACAGGAATCTAAATAAAATGCTAGATATTGCTTTAATGTGTTCTTGTTTCCCATTAGACCCCCTAATACGTCATCCTGATTTCCGGCTGTTTGCGTGTATGAATCCGGCTACAGACGTTGGGAAGAGAAACCTTCCTCCTGGGATAAGAAATAGGTACATCATTATAATAATAATAATAATAATAATAATAATAATAATAATGGTAGTAATAATTGGTAATTCCTGAATGTACAAATCCATGTAATACCACAAGAAACAAATGCTCTTTTTTTTTCTTATTTTGCTCAATAGATTCACAGAACTTTATGTGGAAGAACTAGAAAACGAAGGAGATTTACGAATTCTAATCTCTGATTATCTGAAAGGATTGAATGTGAACAAGAACACAGTCCAAGGGATAATCAGGTAAGGACTATGAGAGCTGCCCTGCAGTGGTGATTATTAAATCGCTGCCTGACAGAGCTTTCTTTGATATAAAGATTTATATTTTTAGTTTATTCCTTGATATTAAAGTTGTACCTGCTTGGCTTGATGTTTCTTATCTCTTTGTAAATAGCTTCTACTTGGCTGTGCGTAAAGAGGCTAACGCCAGGCTAGTGGATGGGACCGGACACAGGCCTCACTACAGCCTCCGAACACTGTGTAGAGCCTTGAGATTCGCAGCGGGCAATCCTTGTCACAGCATTCCACGCTCTCTGTATGAAGTATGTAGAATACTTTTGAATCTGTAATCTGTTCGGCAGCCGGTTATATGCCATGCTAATACATGTATACTGGAAACCACCATACAAAAACATGTTCAGTGATTTTTATTGATTTTAAATCTTTTAATGAAATGCTTTTATGTAGAACAATTCAACACACAGAACCTGGCTATTGCTTTTTTCTTTTTTTCTTTAGGGATTCAGTTTGAGTTTTCTGACCCAGTTGGACCGAACCTCCCACCCTGTGGTCCAGAAGCTGATCTGTCTGCACATCTTGAATAAAAACACCAAGTGTCTCAAGCAGGTATGTCTTGCCCATTTTCAGTTTAAGGAAAGACCACAGCTGGGTACAACCCCACAGCTTTGTATCATGGTTTTATTTCAAATTCCATTTCAAATTAATTGTATCTTTACTGTAATAGATAACAAAAGCCTGTCCAAGTTCTGTTTTAAACTGAGCTTGCGTGCTGCAGGACTCGGTTGAATTATTTCGTCAATGTAGAATTGTTTTGTGAATTTCTTTCCCATTTGAAGCCCATCCCAGAACCCCCTGGTAAGAGGTGTATCCCAATGGAAGGCTATTGGATTGCGAGAGGAGAGATGGAGGCAGCGGTGGACAGTACCTACATCCTCACCCCGTCGGTGAAGCTCAACCTCAGAGACCTTGCCAGGGTTGTATCTGCTGGGTAAGTGTCTCAAGTTATTCTGTGTCTGCCTGTGTTTACCTGCACTCTTCAGCTGTCGCCATTATTACAAAATAATAACATGTTAGTCATTTAGTTCTGGTCAGTTCATTGCGTATCCAGCAGAGGAATATAATGAATAGTTTTCCGATTTTCTACTCGCTAACTTTTTTTTTTTTTTACTTTTCTGTAAAACTTGTAGGTCCCACCCGGTTTTGATTCAGGGAGAGACCTCTGTGGGTAAAACCAGTCTGATCAAGTGGCTGGCTGCTGCCACTGGAAACCAGTGTGTGCGAATCAACAACCACGAGCACACCGACATACAGGAGTACATTGGCTGCTACTCCTCTGATACGAGCGGGAAGCTGGTCTTCAGAGAAGGTAAACCTGAGCAACATATTTGAGGTCTTTTTTTTTTTTTTTAAATTAACTTTGCTGTTAATAATGTTCTCAACCAGGGAATGCTTCCTCGTGTCAGTGTGATACCACTTAATACCTGCGGTCCTAGAATTTGTTCATTTGGTGCCTCCACCTTCCAGCTGTCATAATTATTGTGTTTGAAACCTCTTAATAGAAGCTTCAAAATGATACTAACATTATACATGGGGAAAAAATAGGACAGAATGGAATCTTATGCAAACTCTGGGAGGAGGGTGTGTGGGAGTTCTTTTTTTTACATACGTAGGACACCTACTCCATAACGTGATTGTCTCATCAGCCCAGATGCTGTAAACTCCTCCCTAAGACTGTGTCCAAGATTGAATGACCTGTAGATGAACAGTATAGAAAGTAGAAGACAGCATAGCAGACTGTGTAATAATCCGCATTGGTCCTCCACGCAGGTGTTCTCATTGATGCCATGCGGAAGGGTTACTGGATCATCCTGGATGAGCTGAATCTGGCTCCTACAGACGTGCTGGAAGCTCTGAACAGACTGCTGGATGACAACCGGGAGCTCTTTATTACCGAAACGCAGGAAGTAGTCAAAGCTCATCCCAGGTTCATGCTGTTTGCCACCCAGAATCCCCCGGGCCTGTACGGAGGCAGAAAGGTATGCTGTATTTGGTGCTTTGTATCTGTATTGACCAAGGAAGAGAGTTCTGTGATGCTGCTTGTACTGATGCTTAGATCATCTCTTGATGATGATTGTTTACATTTTTAACACCTTTTTGTGACTACTTAGACAACTTCCATTCAAATTCAATCCAAGCTAGCACCTAACCGGACAGTTCTTCTGCCGTTGAATCATTTCTTCAAACATTACTTTAAGCAAGCATACCACTGAACACTTAGCAAAGAAAGCATGACTTTGCTGCTGTGTGACTGTTCACCTCGGAGACCTGCTTGTTTTCTGGTGCTCTGTGGATGGGAGATGAAGCTCAAATAGAAGCGGCACTGTACCCAGATTCTTCTTCATTGCAGGTGCTATCGAGAGCCTTCAGGAACCGCTTTGTGGAGCTGCACTTTGATGAGCTGCCCAGTGGGGAGCTAGAGACCATTCTTCACAAGAGGTGCAGCCTGCCCCCCTCCTACTCCACCAAGCTTGTCAGAGTCATGCTGGAGCTGCAGGTAGCCCACTCTTGCTACAAGAAAAAAAATAAAAAATCTTTGTTTCAGGAAACCCTTGTTTCACTTTTTTTTTTTAAATTTAGTAGTTGCCAATTGTTTTTATTATTTTTTTCTCCCCAATTTGGAATAGTCAGTTCTTTTTTAGACTCTGCTCACTGCTACCACCCTCGCACTGACTTGGGAGCGACGGAGACGAACTCACGCTATCCTCCGATGCGTGTGTCGTCAGCCGACTATTTCTTTTCACACTGCAGGCCCACCATGCAGCCACCTCCGAGCTACAGCGTCAACGCAGCTCTGGGCAGCTTACAGGCAAGCCTACAGGCACCTGGCCAGACTACAGGGGTTGCTGGTGTGCGGTGAGCTGAGGACACCCTGGTCGACCTAAGCCCTCCCCTCCCTGGGCGGCGCTCTGCCAATTATGCGCCGTTCCCTTGGGAACTCCCATCCACGGTCGGCAGTGGAATAAACTGGACACGCACTGGCGACATCCAGGCTATAGGGCACATCCTGCACTCCACATGGAGCGCCTTTACTGGATCCACCACTCGGGAGCCCCCATGTTTGTTTCACTTTTAACATCATTTTCTACAATGAAGTTGGTGCCAGCCCGCAGTGGTTTAGATTCAGATTCAGAAGTCAAACCCAGCAGTGCCACCACCCTTAGCGGTTATATTTCTGTTTTAACACTGTTTTTTGTGATCGCACATTCTTAAAAGCTGTTTTGCAATTCAATTTGATCTGTTTTGTTTATTTTGGTATTGGTATGTAAACAGGCAGTCTGCATTTCATTTCCCCTCCTGTTCGTATTCAGTCACATCGAAGAGGCTCGACTGTGTTTGCTGGGAAGCATGGCTTCATCACCCTGAGAGATCTGTTCCGATGGGCTGAGCGCTACAGGCTGGCAGAGGAGAACCAGAGGGACTTTGACTGGCTTCAGCACCTCGCAAATGATGGTACTCAGCTCTGACAGTTCCTCCTTTAGAAAAGAATATCTACACATCTGCTGTATTGTTCTTAATCTGATTTTACTTTTCATTGTTGAAATTAGGGAATCATTTAAATGTTTATATGATTCAAAAAAAAAAAAAAAAAAAAAAAAAAAACTGTATAATGGTGTATAATACACTTTGATTTGACTGCAGGTTTTATGCTGCTGGCTGGTCGAGTGAGGAAGCCAGAGGAAGCAACCATTATCCAGGGTGTCCTGGAGAAACATTTCAAAAAGAAACTGAACCCAGAAGCCCTCTTCTCTCAGGACAACGTCTCCAAGCAATTCTGTGAGTAAACTAGCAAGAAAAGAGCAAACACATTTCACCTGTGAAATTGTGTGTTTACAAGCTGTCTTCGATGACGTGTCCTTCCACAGGTAACCTCATGCCACATACTGCTGATTTGCCTGAAGAGTTCCGCCACATCGTGTGGACTCGTGGCATGCGAAGGCTTGCAGTTCTTGTTGGGCGAGCGCTGGACTTCGGCGAGCCTGTGCTGCTGGTGGGAGATACAGGGTAAATGCTGTTCAAATACATAGCTCTTCATTGTAATGCATTGCAATACTTAACCCTGATGCAATTACAAAACCAACTTGTTTTGGTCGTTTAGCATTTTTTTGACACTTGCTCCTGAATGTAGCTAAAGGTAGATTTTTGTAGTTGATCAAAGCCCACAGGTGTGATTAATCAAGTAATCTTTTAATCATTTAACTCCCCCTAATAAGCCAGTACCGGTCGTGGTCGACCTGACTCAATCTAGCTTTTTTTATTATTAATTTATTTTCCGTTAACAATGTCCGATAAGAGCAATTGACTCGAAACAAAACCTAAGCTGTGAACTCTGTCACATGATGAGAGGCTTAACTTCAGACGATCGTATTTCCTGCTAGGATTACCACATACACGCACTGAAATGTCATTTGAAAGCAGAGTCTGTACTTTTAAACAAGCCGTATAGATGCCTGAGTAATATGCTCATACCCACCGGGCTGAGTGTAAAGAGTTAACTAAATATTTGCACGAGTACAATATAACGGGTCATTTTAGTAAAAATATGTTATCTGGCCAAAGAGTCAGGAACGTAACCCCAATTTATAACATTGTTCCTATGGGAAAATGTGCTTCGACTTACGACGCAACTTTTAGGAACCGATTGTGTCTTAAGTGCGAGGACTGCCTGTACAATAAGTTGCCTTCCTGTGACCCCCACTAGAGCCTTATTACCTGGGGTCATATTACTTATAACACAGGGGAGAATATTTCCATTAAACCTGCAGTGCTGCCATGCAACAGGTCATGTACAAATGCTTGATCAGGTGGTCATTTAAACACGCTGTCGTTGTTTTGTCACAGGTGTGGTAAAACAACTATTTGCCAGCTGTTTGCAGCTCTGGCCGGCCAAAAGTTTTATTCGTTGAACTGCCATCTGCACATGGAGACATCTGACTTCCTTGGAGGATTGAGACCAGTTAGACATACAAGTGAAGACGAGGTGCGTCTAGAAAGCATTGTACTGTCAGTGCAACTGGGATTGTAACAAGGTCCATGCGTGAAACAGACCTGGTTCTGTGTGTTCCTGTGCTGCCACAGTCCTCTGCATACTGGAACTGAAAAATATTGTACTGTGTTTTATCCCCTTTGGGTCATACAACAGATAAAAACAAACATGGATTTGTACATCAATAGATCGATTGGGTTTATCAAGGAAAACTGTTTAAGAATCAGACATGTATTCTAATGTATTCCCTTCACTATTAGCCAGTATAATTCTTTATGGAATTGACTGTCTACAAACACAGGATTTAAACATGGTCACATTGGCAGATATTTAACTGCACGTATGTTTCATTTTGCTGGCCAGGATAGCTTGCTGTCCAGACCAGGAAATGCCGGACACATGGTACTGGGGTTGAATGCGCTAGTGCGCGAGTTTTAATAATAAATAAGATTTAAACAAACAAAACACTTTTGTACAAAACAAAACGGCACGTTGGCCAAAACAAACAGACAATAAATGCTGTAAAATGCACTAAACCATACATTATAAGTAATAATACAAAATACACACATAGGCGGGGTGTACCCCATCGCAGGTATTTAGAACACACATCAAGTTTATGTGCATTTCTTGTGACTTGCTACCACTAATCCTTAATTGCGATTTCAGGAGGATGGTGAAAACACCAAGCTGTTTGAATGGCACGACGGCCCTCTTGTTTCAGCGATGAAGGAGGAAGGAGTCTTCCTGATGGATGAGATATCTTTGGCAGATGACTCTGTGCTGGAGAGACTAAACAGGTAAGTGAGAAAGAGCAGGCACAGTGTCAGACCAAAGCAGGCTTACCGGTATGTTTTTCTTTCACACAAAAATCTGGTCTTTATTTACTGTGAAAATGTGCCCTTTCTCCACTGGCACATCCAGCCTGTGAGGGCTCGGTACAGTATGGGTACGGGTGGTTCTCCAATGGCTGTTTGTCGAGCAGAGCAAGAACCAAACAATAAAACTCTGGCCTCTCAAGACATCTGAATTTGACTACGAGCCGAGCCAGGGCGGGTTTAAGGATTTCCGTCATTACGCTTCATCAGACAGTACGCTGCTGAAAGAAAAACAACAAACAACATGCTGGGGAGCGAGTGTGATGAGAAAAGTACAGCCTTGGGGTGCTGAGGAAGTGCAGGCTCCAGTGTCTCTGTGGGCAAATAGAAGTGCTCACAAAGATCTGCAGTCATGTGTCAGAAATGAGAAAGTTTATGCCTGAATTTCTGACTATTTGAAACAAATGAAAATAAACCACGGATACGGCAACTTTAATTCACACACTCAAGAACACAATTCTACCAAATTTCTTATCCTTGACCTTTATTGTATTAATAAAGAAAAAAAGCGAAAATAAAACAATTCTACATTTATTTACAAAAATAGTCAAACAAAATACTGTACAGCTGTATTATGCTCTCGTTGCGTTCGCGAAGCTTCTTTTTTTAAGCGCCCAAACAAAAAACAACTAGAAAAAAACAATAACTATCCTTAAACAGGATATCTCTGGCAAATAATATTTTTAAAACCTTTTTTTCCCCTTCAACAGAACTAATTGACCTTTAGTAAGTCTATTTTATATCCAGTGAAATTTGGATTATAAAGATATTTCTAAATATATGTACAAAATATAGGGATACAAGATACAGCTGTACCGTTGGTCTGTTAGTTTTAGAACACCGTTTGCAAAAAGATGTGCAAGCAAATGGAGTTAATTAATAACAACCGCACCGTGAGGGCTCAGTACAGACCCGGCAAGGCTCAGTTGCTCACTGGAAAAGAGGCATTATTTACAGTACTATCGTTCAGTTGATAAAGTATCGAACATTGACATGACCAGAAATAGAGCTGCATTAACTTGGCTTACAATAGTAAATAGCGAATAGTCTTGAAAGCTGTTGAAGCACATGTGACGTTGTCAGTGGTTCCATTGCTGTATGCTGGTGAATAGGCAGTTTTCTCTTCCTAATGACATGCAACATGTATATTGTTTAGTGTCCTTGAGACTGAAAAGACTCTGGTGTTGGCTGAAAAGGGCAGTGGAGACAACGATGATGTGGAACTCATCACTGCAGGAAAGCGATTCCGTATCCTAGCAACCATGAATCCAGGTGGAGACTTTGGGAAGAAGGAGGTAGGCTGTCCTGATGGAAACTCTGCCTTTAGAGTGAACACAGACCCTTTCTTTATCTCTCATTCATTCATATGTGTTTGTTTATGGCAGCTGTCACCTGCTCTGCGGAACAGGTTCACAGAGATCTGGTGCCCCCAGAGTAACAGTCGTGAGGACCTGGTCCAGATCATTGAACACAACCTCAGGCCGGGAATCTCTCTGGGTGGAGGCCACCCTCAAGGTTAGCCCCTTTCTGTGGAAGCTGTCCGGTTCTGTTGCCCTGCCTGCCCTGTCTATTGTTATTGCTTTTAACACAGAGCTTGTGATTATACTGTGTCTTCATGACCTGATGGATTGTAAAACATTAGTTTGGCTAACAAATTTAGGTAAACTAAAACTACATCTTAGCCCAGTTGATCACACCTATGCAACAAGCTGTAAAATGAAATAGTTCCTTCATTAGGTCAGTAATTTGCAAATATGAATAATTCAGCATTTTACTAGTTTGACCATCCAGAAAATTGTACATGTACTGTATGTGAGCTCTTAGTCAGACCTTGATAATAACCCGGATGTACCATTGTGGGCTTTTTGGGGGTTATTGTTTTGGCTTTTAATATGACAATGTTGTACATTTTCCTGGACTTGGCTGCCAAACACAATATAATTTGAAGCTGGATACATTGAATGTTTCCTATCTTGTTCCAGGTAAAGACGTTGCAGACCTCATGCTAGACTTCATTGACTGGCTAATGGCTCAGGAGTTTGGGCGCCGGTGTATCCTGAGTGTGCGGGATATCCTGTCCTGGGTGCACTTTCAGAACCTCATGACGGAGGCAGGAGGAGTGGAGTGCATGGAGGGGGGTGCAGTTGAGGGCTGTGCTTTGAGACTTGATCCTGTTACTGCATTCGTGCACGCAGCCTGCTTGGTATACATTGATGGAATTGGCTCAGGTAAGTCAAACTATGTTTTGTTTGGTATGGAATTTTCTTTCAGTATTGTAAAGGAGTCTTGACAGTAAAACACTATCATAAATGAAAATCTGATATTGGTCCTGTTCTGCCCTTCTTCCTACACTGGTCTTCTGAAGCAATATTTTGGCACAATTATTTTACAGTAGAGCCTGTCATATCTGATTGAATGTGAAAATATCCTCTCTCCAGAGGGATATGTTTATACTACAATGTATTATTAACACCAGGGCATTATAAATGAACTGAAGTACGGTACTGCACGTATACTGTACAAAGAAAACCAGTAATAGTGTTTGGCAATTTAGAAAAATTGCTTTCTAAAAAAAAATTCATTCTATGCAGAAGTAATCGGAGTGCGTGTTAACCCAAGACAGAAAGGGAGCGCACAAACAGACTTTGGAGGTCGGCGAAAGAAATCTTGTTTCAGCTTTTGAACCATTGCTTTCTTGTTTTCTTTCAACTGGGCAGTTACGAGAAGTGACAGCATGGAAAAAAGGAAACAATTGCCCAGTGCAATGGAATCGATTCTGTCCTGCTAAGATCTAAATGTACTGTTTTAGACCCAAAATAAAATATGCATTGATCAGTACTGTTCAGTTGGTAGCAGCATGTGTAAATGACACATGGCAGAGGACCATAGAGGGTTTCGCGTCTTGCAGGAAAAGATGGAACAAGTAATGCCCACAGTTACCTTCTCTTATTTTAAACTCCCAGTGACCTGTATTATAGCCAATAAAGCAATGCTTTAAAACCACCCAAAACAGCCAAGTCGCACTCGGAAAGGAAATGAATTTCTGTGAATGTGTTCTGTGCACTGAATCGCCTGTGTGGTTTGTTGCAGGGACGACGTTCTGTGCTGCTGAAAACGCCCTGTCGACTCGGAGGTCATGTTTGAACTTCCTCTACAAGCAGCTCTCCAGAGTCACCGCTCTGGATGAAGTGAGAATGAACACCCTGAGGATTTATGAAACCAGTGTAGTCAGGAAGCCTCTATGGAGGGAGAACTATTTTGGCATACATCCATTTTATATACCTAAAGGTAGGTATTGCATGAAGATGGTGATAGTAGCTTGTACCTGCACAGGGATGGAATTAGACTCCTATTGCATAGCAGTTTCACCCATTCCAAATTTTTACTACAAGCTCGATTAGCAACATTGTAGGTAACAAGCTCAGGCGTGTCTCATTAAACTCATAGTAAAGCCAGGAATGGATCGAAATGCTATGCAACAGGAGTCTTATTTCCACCCCTGCTGCAGCTAGGCTATTTTTATGTTGTTGCTTGCATATTTATGTATTTAATCAATATTGGAATGATAAGTTAAGGTCAAGACTAAAATGTGGAACTGTTTTGCCTGATTACTGTCCTATGACTGGTAAAAGCCTTCTAGTTTTGTGTGAGACCCAAGACTCAGTAAAGGTTTATTAGACCTGATTATCACCGCAGGGCTGCAGGTGTGTGTAATGTGCTTTCATATATATTTTGTGTTCTATATATTAGGTTCTCTCATTGAAACCAGCGACCTTACTAACTATGCCCTGAATGCTGGAACCACTGCAGTGAATGCACAGCGCCTGCTGCGTGCATTAAAGCAGAACAGACCTGTCTTACTGGAGGGATCCCCTGGGGTGGGCAAGACCAGCTTAGTAGCAGCTTTGGCAAAGGCTTCAGGAAACCATCTTGTTCGAATTAACCTGTCCGAGCAAAGCGTAAGTGTTTTTAAAAACACATTCAGCAATTTGTAATGCCGCTGCCATTTTGACAGGCTCATGGCCAGCCTTAGACTGGACAAGTCTTCCAGGATCTAGTTTCTGTATGTTAAGTTAATTCCTTTCTTGCAGGATGTGACTGATCTGTTTGGGACAGACTTGCCTGTTGAGGGAGGCAGGGGAGGAGAATTTGCTTGGCGTGACGGACCTCTACTGGCAGGCTTGAAGGCTGGGCACTGGATTGTGCTGGATGAGGTACTGTATGGGAGCAGCTTTCACTGTAGGGGCTAATGGCATTTACAAGTATTCTCTAATTGCAGTCTGTGTTTCTTAGTGCATCAGCAGAATAGAGTAACATGCATGTAATCATATTGTGCAAACATAATCTCAACTATATAACTTTAACATACATGTATACATCTAAACCCATCCCTTCAGTGATAATTATTACCGAATAGGAATAGTATGCCAACGTAAGCTTTTGGTACCTTCTGAATGGTGTGTTTATGATACTTTGTGTATCACCTTGCATCAGAAGTGATCTGTTTCTATTTCTGCAAACTGGCCCTTTTTAAAACCAGCTCAACCACAGCACACTTTGCAGACTGCTAGAATGTGTTTTCTTGTCTCTGAAAATAACCCTCTTGAAATCGATAGAGTGAACTGCGTGGTTGGTTTCTGATGAGTTTGTCCCTGCAGCTGAATCTGGCCTCTCAGTCGGTGTTGGAGGGGCTGAACGCCTGCTTTGACCATCGTGCAGAGATCTACGTCCCAGAGCTTGGAATGAGCTTCCAGGTGCAACACGAGAAGACCAAGATATTTGGGTGCCAGAACCCCTTCACACAAGGAGGGGGCAGAAAGGGCCTGCCCAAGTCATTCCTCAACAGGTTCACACAGGCAAGTGGTGCTGGCTGCTGGTTCAAACTGCTGCTGATCCTCGAGTCGGTGCAGTGGATTTATTTAGCTATGGAGGTAGTGGGGTACAGCATACAGTCATACCACTGCAGACGTAGAGAAGTGGCTTGAATTGGGAGGTGCTTGTAAACAGAGCTGCTGTACCACGAGGGTGATGTGACAGACTCCAGAATCATTTTGTTTGAGCCAGAGCACTAAGTGCATTTTTTCTGGACCCACACCCTATTTTGATTCAAGCAAAATAGTTAGGGAGTGCTGAAAGAGAGATAATGAAAAGCCCCCTCCTAGAATTTATAGCTGTAAGTGCTGTGTGTTGTCTGAATTGTTGGTGCTGTAGCATCTCTGTCTGTGTGATGGTAAAACATGTTCCTCTTGTCCAGGTTTATGTGGATCAGCTTTCAGTAGAAGACATGGAATTTATTGGGGACTCTCTCTTTCCTGACATAGACAAGCATATCATTGCAAAAATGGTGCAGTTTAACAACAAGGTAAGGAAGACAGTGGGGGGAACAGTGAATGGGGTTGGCTTGCATTTTTATTTCTGTATAATGCACTGCTTTTGATAAAAGATTTAAAGAAAATGCACACTTATGCATTTATGTTATGTTATGCATTGTTATCCATGTGGGGCCATCTGGTGTGTTGATTTCATTGTTTTATTCTGTCAGGGCCATAGACTGTTGCTTATGCATGTTGGCACAGATATGGTAAATCGTCAAGCATGTTGATATGATGAGGCTGATGGATATGAAGCCTGTGTAGATCCCGGAGGAGCACTGTCCTGAACAAACTGTGAGGGGACTGCTGCTGTCAGAAACAAAATGCAGCTCCCATATTATCTGCTGTCTGAAACAAAATGCTGCTCCCATATTATCTGCTGTCTGAAACAAAATGCTGCTCCCATATTATCTGCTGTCTGAAACAAAATGCAGCTCCCATATTAATGCTGCTGCTTTTGACAATTCCTTTTTCAGCTTGTTCAGGATGTAATGGTGGAGAGAAAGTGGGGCCAGAGAGGAGGACCATGGGAGTTTAACCTGCGTGACCTTTTCCGATGGTGTCAGCTGATGCAAGCTGACCAGTCACCAGGGTTCTATGACCCCGGGCAGCATGTTGGGCTGGTGTACGCAGACAGGATGAGAACCCAGGCTGACAAAACTCAGGTGAGCTCAATGGTGGTAGAGCTTGCCAGTAGTCCTCCTTGAATTCATTATTGTATCTTTATTTACATTGACAGGTATTCAGGTGTAAATACATATGAACTAACATATCATTTCTTTTTGGTTTTTAAATCCATTCTTAATTGGTATTTAGTATATCATAGAGTAAACATAATAATTCCAGTAAATCTTGCCTACAGTGCTATGCATTACCACATGACAGGTCTTGCATTTTCCTATATGAAGACACACATTGTGATGTCATATAATATCATTTTATTTATTTATTTTTAATAGTTTCTCCCATTATCCATGTCCATTTGTGTCCTATACAGTGCACAAGATGACACAATGAGATGCGCTGGAATGTTGTGAAGTACTGCATTAGTTTAAAGCTTGATGTTGCTAACCTGGTTGTTTTCTATAGGAACTGTATGTTAATGCCTTTCTTTCAGGTACTGTCTCTGTGTAAGAGTGTTTTTGGAGAAGATTTCACCCCATATACTGGTTCAAGACAGTTTCACATCACTCCAGAGAATGTCCAGGCAAGTGAATAATTTATTAGATTTTATACAGTACATTTCTGTTTCCACGTGTCCCGTGACACACATACATTTATACTTCTATATACAAAGTATCAGCAGCAGGAACCGGTAATGTTGGTGACAATACAGGCATGAAGATCCACGTTCACATTTTTATATATTATATAATATTATATATATATATAATATATATATAATATTATATATATATATAAAACAATAATTTTATTTATTTTTTATTATTGCATGTACAATAATAAATCTCAATTTGATATTCAGGTTGGTTTTTCTGTCCTGCCCCGCGGAGGCTGCACCACCTTTACTCCCAGCAGACCACTCTCCCTCCTCCACCGGACTCTGCAGCCTCTGGAGTCGGTGATGAAGTGCGTGGAGATGGGCTGGATGACCATCCTGGTGGGCCCGTCGGCCAGTGGCAAGACCAGCCTGGTGCAGCTGCTTTCCCTACTGACGGGTCACAGGTTAAAGGTCATGGCCATGAACAGCGCCATGGATACCACTGAGCTGCTGGGGGGATTCGAGCAGGTTTGGTTACTGTGTGTTTTTTTTTGTTTTGTTTTTTAAAACTCAAATATAATTATGGTTCTTTATTAGACTGAGGAGCAGTCTTGGAATTAATTTACGGGAGATTCTACTAAAACAGAAAACAGTTATCCATGCGTTTTCATATGTAAAACGACATGACTGACATTTTGGCAATGGCAGTTTTTTTTTGTTTTGTTTCAGGCCACAAAGATGGCTCCCTTTGGCTCTGCTTTTTAAACAGCTGTTGTTTTAAGAGGACCCTATATGAAATTTATTTAATACATTCTATACTGTGCTTGTATTATGTGTAGCTTTGTAATGCCATTTTTAGTTTTGGTTCTTTGTTGGTATTTTAATATCTAAACCACTTTGTGTTTTTTTCCCTCAGGTGGATATCATGCGTCCATGGCAACGTGTCCTGGATAGCGCAGCGTGTGCTGTTGCCATGGTGATGAGAAGAGGCCTGCTGTCTTCAGAGCTGGTGACTCAGGACACTGAGATCCTACTGCAGGCATGGAGCTCCGTAAGGAAGAGCTGCAAAGCTGTGCCCTGTGCCCGGGAGGGAGGGGGCATCAGCAGCGAGGCCATCAATAAACTGGAAGCCATGGTTGCACTGCTGCAGAAACTCAACTTGAAATTAAAGGTTTTTGCAGGTGGGTGTGCATGTCGTTATTTTAGCGTGACATGAAAAAAATGGTAATGAATACATGAAGTAATAATTGGTTTGCCTGCTACAGACTGATTGAATGATATGACCTGTACTGTGGTTTTGGGAAGCCAAATATTCTTTGTCTCAAAAGCACTGTGCTGTGCCTAAATGCTGTAACACAATTCTAGTATTAAACAGCAAGGGAATTCTGCTGTACTGAAAGGAACATAGATTTAGTCTTGCTGTTGCAATGTTTTTGCAGATATGTCTCAGCTGGTAGCAGACTTCAAGCAGTTCAAACAGCAGTGGGCTCAGGCTATGGGTGGACACAGCCATGGCACCTTTGAGTGGATCGACGGGATGCTGGTGCAGGCTCTGCAGGCTGGAGACTGGCTGCTTATGGACAATGTCAACTTCTGCAGGTGGGTGGCAAACAAATGGTAGCTGGATAGATGTGCACATCTTCTGTTTGCCACATTTACCTATTATGGTTCGGGGTCTACCTAATTTGTGATTTTGCGTGAATCAGGCTAATATAGAGAGAGAAAAAAAAAAACACATTTAAATTAAGTACTGCACACCGCAAGTGATCGCAAACTACGTATCTTAATTCTGTACATATTCCTTTGCCATCCTGTGTGCATTGCACTGAAGCAAAAAAAAAAAACTACCTCGCTATTTAGCTTCAGAATCTCACATTACTTGAAAGGCTACTACAGAGGCTGCTGAACAGAACGTAAAACAAACAGATTTCAGAAAACAAACTTGAAAGTTAGTGCAGACAAAAAGTATTCCTGTCGGTTGTATCCAAGTTAAATCAGTACTGCAGGTACAATCAAGCACAGCTACCTCACTTCAAACAACCTGCTGCTTCCTTTGTGCTTACTAACATGCTGCATATATGGGCTTTATTAAAGAATTTGCCGGATGGCCATAGGTAGCCGAGTTTTGGGGCTGTTTCTAATCGATTTCCACATCTGTATAATTTGACAAAGCTTTGCCTTACTCTTCCAACCAATTCAGTGGATGCAGAGTATGGGCAATCTCAGTGCAGTCTCAGTGTATGGGCAAGTCCACACCAGACAGAGAATGTCGGCAGCACCAGCTGGGAGATGCTGCATGCTTGCCTTTAACAAATGACAGCACTCTGTTTTAGTAAGGAAACAAGTACCACTACTTCTAGGCATTTACAGTTTTCTGAAATATCTACTTGGGCTCATTTTAATGTTTAAACAGGTCTACAAAATTCCTAATTTCTGTTCAATAACCTCCCCGTGAAATATGTAAATGCAAAATTACTGGGTTACTTTGCATTGGATGTATTTACTAGGCACAGTATTTAATGAGCCACATTCTTCATTCAAATGTATATTTTAATTACATGCAGATACCTTTAAACAGGATTTGTAGAAAAGATGGAAAAATAAAATAAACACATTCACTAAGACAAAAATAAAATGTTACCAAAATATTACTATAGATACTAGTGATCAGTTACATTTGTATTTCATACCAGTTTTGAATGTGGTTGATTTTGAGTTTTGGTGAAGGCGGGTGCGAGGTTCAGATGTTTTAACAGCATGTGTGTGTTTTGCCAGTCCCTCTGTACTGGACCGTCTGAATGCTCTACTGGAACCAGGCGGTGTGCTAACCATCAGTGAGCGAGGAGTGATTGACGGTACAACCCCAAGCATCAAGCCTCATCCTAACTTCAGGTACCGTGCACAGCCACAATTCACTCTCCTTTTGGCCAGGTTTTGAGGCAGATGCCATGTACTGTTGTGCAATGCTGTAAAGCGCTGATGACATTACAGCAGGCTTGGCTAAGAAATTAAGTTTCCAATGACCTTGTACTGTACATTTAAACGTTTCAATTTAATACTATACTCTGCATACGTGACAAAAAGCATAACATTTTGACTTGTGATGTTCTGCAGTTAAGGTGCTATACAGAAAAAGTCCCAGGCGATGGTTTATTTAAAAGCTGTCCCTAGGCACTGCACTTGGCCGTTCTCTTCCTTGACGTGGCTTTTGTGTTGCTTACTAGGCTGTTCCTCACGATGGATCCTGTCCACGGCGAGGTGTCCCGTGCCATGAGGAATCGAGGGGTGGAGCTCTATATCCCTGGGGAGAGTGAGGGGGCACGCTGGGATCTGCTGGATGTTAAAACAGTGCTGCATGGTGTGGGTGTGGCAGGAGACAGCGTGTGCGACCTGCTACTGGCCGTGCACACGGAGATCAAAGAGAGCATCTTGGGTGAGTGCGTTACGGAAGGGATTTCTATACTTTTTCTAGAACATGTTATGTAAAGCTGCTGTCACGGCAGTGAAGCCTTAAAAATCTTTCAAGGGCTGTTATCCTGTGTTTTGTTTTTAAATTGTATCAAGGACATCACAAGTAGTTATAAATTTATTTTCTGGTTTTGTTTCTTCTTTAATCTTGACAATAAAAAACTGTGAGGAGAATTTAACTATCTCATTGCTTGCAAGAGGCTTTGTTTGTTTCTGGTTTAAATTTAAAACCTTTTCGTGCAGGTTCTCCGACCTCCTCGGTCTCCTCACTGCTTCAAACTGCCTCTCTGCTGACCAGCCAACTGCAGCGAGGCCTGGACCTGCCTAGTGCACTACGGCAGGCTTGTGAGGAGGCCTACATCCTGTCTCAACGGGCTTCATCCAGTCAGACGGTATGAATCCGCTCAGCCACTGTGTGTTATTATATCTGTCCTCTGTGTCCTCCAATATCTATTAAAGTAGAATCTATTTGGATTTCCCTTTTTTATATTTTGTTTTATATGTATTCATGGTAAGAGGATTAAACATTTAGCATATGCTAGTGTGTGTGTGTGTGTGTGTGTGTGTGTGTTATTATTATTGCAGGGGATCCGCCAGCTACAGTGTTAATGTGAATGTTTATTGTGAAATTCTTAGTGTCTTTTAAATGTTTTGTTAGTCCGTGAAATCCTGGTTCCGTGCTTCTAGTTCGATGAGGAAACTAAACGAGCAGTGTTAATTCTGATCTGTGTTTCAGCTGGCACGGGAGATTGTAGAGAAGCATCTCTCGGCCTCCAGGGACAATTGGGGAAGCTGTTTGCTGTCTGCTGGACTGTGGCCGGACGCTGTTCCCTCAGCCTTGCACTCGGCCGAGGACTCCTGCCTTGCCACAGTCCAGAGGGACGGGCAGGTCCTCGCCTACTGCCTCAACAGACTGAGCCTGAGTGGTAAAGGGTGAGCGGGCTGGGGATCTGGGCATCTTCTCTTTATTTAAACTAATACCCGAAGGGAGCAATGCTGGCTGTGAGTGTGATCGTGACATGAACATTGACAGTTTAAGGAAGATGGATATACTTTCATTGCTTAGGAGAGCTAGCTTGACTATTCTGCGAGTTCCGACTCTGGACTTTTTGGTTAACAGTTTTGAAATAGGCCCATATTGGCAACTAATTCTCATCTTGGTGTCTGCAGAACTCGTCCTCTGAGCCTGTCTGACCTGCGCAGAGTTCTCCAGTGCAGTAACATGGAGGGCCTCACCTTTCCAGGCGAGAGCCTGGAGGATCCTGGGATTGAAGTGCTCAGCCTGGTCCCTGCTGCTGTACGGCTCATCACAGAGAGAGCATCCAATCAGGACTGGGTCCTCCGGACCAGGTGGCTGAGTCACATGTCCAAGTGTCATAAACATGCACCAGGTTTGTTTTTACTGTTAGGTAGACATTTCGTTCTCATCACGCAAATGTATCTTAAAACATTGTGGCCTGTTCCCTGGTGTGGCCTGGTCAGTTCCTACTGAGAGGACGTGCTGTGACATTTCAAACTGGGCGGTATTGGAATATGTTGGTGCGACGAGGCTAATGTGATCTGGACCAATGTGGTTGTTCTGCGACACATGCATCTTATTTTGTCCTGGCTCCAGTTATAGATAAACTTACAAAAATGAATAAATAAGTAAAATGTCTTGCATCCTATTTAGGTTAATGTACTCGCTGAATTTTGGGCATGTATGTCAGGGTACTTCAGTGTCTTCAAGGCACACGCAAGAGTGAAAGTGCGAGTTCGTTCACATGGGGGTGTTTTGTGTTCCAGATGCAGTGCAGGTGCAGCTGGAAGCGGGTGCCAGAGCTCTGACCACGGTGTTCTCAAGCAAACTGCGCGGGAAACTCGGGCAGATAATGAATCTCATACAGCCTCCCTCGGCAGGTAGGTTCAAGTGTTTCTGCAGCTCTGTTCCTCCCCTCGGTCTGGTCCTGTCATGTTCCTAGTGAGCTCATATACTCTGTAACACACGAAAGAGAAAGCTGTGTAAAGCACTTCACTGTAACACACGAGAGAGAGAGAGCTGTGTAAAGCACTTCACTGTAACACACAAGAGAGAGAGCTGTGTAAAGCACTTCACTGTAACACACAAGAGAGAGAGCTGTGTAAAGCACTTCCCTGTAACACACAGAGAGAGAGAGCTGTGTAAAGCACTTCACTGTAACACACAAGAGAGAGAGCTGTGTAAAGCACTTCACTGTAACACACAAGAGAGAGAGCTGTGTAAAGCACTTCCCTGTAACACACACACGAGAGTTGTATAAAGCACTTCACTGTAACACACACACACACACGAGAGAGAGCTGTGTAAAGCACTTCACTGTAACACACGAGAAAGAGAGCTGTGTAAAGCACTTCACTGTAACACACACACACAAGAGAGAGAGCTGTGTAAAGCACTTCACTGTAACACACACACACACACAAGAGAGAGAGCTGTGTAAAGCACTTCCCTGTAACACACACACGAGAGTTGTGTAAAGCACTTCACTCTAACACACACATGTAACAAGGCCACAAAGCAAACAGCAGGGAGGGAATATTGACCGATCTTGTCTCCTTTTTTTTTTTCTTTGGGGAAGATGAATTCATGGTTCTGGTGGACCAACGATGGAACATGCAGTACTTGGATATTTTGACCACCTCCTACAGCTTTGATTCTGAAGGGGACTATAGGCAGTTCTTGGAGGCTTTGATTTCAGTTGCAAACAGGTTTGTAAATGTTGGTATGTTTTTCAAGAATGTGGTATACTGTCAATGAGATCTGGGCTCACATACAATTACAATTGTGTCGTTTGTTATGATTTGTAACTGCAGCTGAACCTGCACCCTTGCGTAATTGGATCGATTTACAGCTGTTACACATTGGCCATTAGATCTGTCCTTGCATTTTCAACCGCTTTGGTGACCCCATTTGTTTAAAGAAAATATGTTTTTATGTAGTATGTTTGTATATTTGTGTATTTGTACCTGTGATTATTGCTTGATTTTTTAGAATAAGTGTAGTTACTTTTTTTTAGAATAATTTTATAATTGCTGCAGCATAATTGTAACTGTATGCAATTAAACAAAATGCATTGTTATTGAAATTTCAGCAGACAATTCTGCTGTAATTATTATTGACCCTGGGCTGCTTTCAGTTCTTCACCAAGGTTTACTGTATTATTGTGAATGCAGTGTCTCTGTTCAGAAGCTCACAGACCCGTGGGTGACATTTCTGTTTGTTCTTTGTCAGAGCTGCCCTTCTGATGGACAGAGAGCAGCAGATGCATGTGGAGGAGGCACTTCTAGGATCCAGCTCTGCCAAAAATTCCATACAAAGCAGCGCTTTAAGAATGTCAGTCGCTTTCCGGCAAGGTAACTCTGCACAACTGTGGGATTTGGGGCCGCAAACACAAATTTCTATATATCATCCTAGTTTATACTACTTTGTATTTTTGTATACTTCTTATTTGTGTAACTGCTTTATAAAGTAAGAATAAAAATTACTTTTTAAAATTATTTAAGTGTGTTTAATTTAAAGGGTTATTTTATCATTTTATATTTTACTATTTCTCAATTGTATTCTGTACATTTTTATTATTTTTATCTGTAAAGCACATTGAGGCGATTTTATCATGAAAGGCTGTATATAAGAAATAGACTGATTGATTGAGAGAAAGATTCATCAAAATGAAATGATCAGGAAACCTAACAAAGGAAGGCAATATTTCCTTTTCTCAAAAATAAATATTTCTTTCAAAGTAACACTTTGATTAAGCAGCCACAACTGTTCAATTGTGTTTTTTCTGGGGGGGGGGGGGAGTTTGAGTATTGAACTGTAGTCCCCTACTGTGAACGTCTTCAACTTGAATTTAAGGTCTGGTAAAGTGCAGGGAAACATAAATAAAACTAATTCTCCCTTGCTCTCGCTTTTCATCTACCAGGACGTATTGACTTTGGTAATCTCCCTCACCCGGTGCTGGCTCACATTGCTGCTTTCTTTGAGCTCTGGGATCCCTGTGTGATGCTCTGTACACAGACTAGCCCCTTGATAATATCAGATGAAGCTCTTTATGAGGTTAGTGCATGGTTTTGAGTGAATAAAGCAGTGCTGCAGTGGAGTCAGATTCTGGTACTATATTCTATAGCAGTAGTGGTGTGATCGACCCAGAACGTGCGTAACAGGCAAGCGAAGTCCCATCACGCCCATCTCCTGCACAACAGTCTTATTCAGTCAGCAGTCCTCTCGATGCAATGAAAAGAGCAATAGGAACTTCTATTACAAACTACTTCTTCAAGACGACAAAGAATGCTGACGAAGACGACAGCAACAGAGCAGTGACTCGACACAAACAAAAATGAAGCCACGCAAAGTAAAGCATTCTGACTAGGTGGAGAGACACTGTGGAAATACTTGTATAAATTGGATAAATGCATTACCTATTATGTGTAGGGCTTTCATTTTTCTGTTTGTGTTTTTTATTGAGTTTGGGGGGGGTGTTCTGTTTTTTTTAATATTTGGCAAAATAGGTTATTAAAAAAACTACACAAACTCATCAACTTTCTGATTCTGTAATAAATTGCATGTACACTTCACTACAAATATAAACATTAACTTCCTGAAGTGAGGATGTCCACATTTAGGATGCGGGCAATTTTAGATAGAACTCTGAATGCATTTTGAATCTGAGAATTATGAGTATTTCATTTACTCCCCTTCCCTCCCGCATATCTGTCGGACTGTAAGGTTGGAGTTCGGATGTGGTAAAGAAACAACTATATAAATAATTGAGCTGGATGCAGACAGATTCCAGTGTTGTATTACTGCAGCGCACACGCTGGTTTGTCAATAAAGCTTATTGAATACAAGACCCTTCAGTAACTTTATACAAACAATTAAAAGGCAAACACTAATACACAACTGCATACTGCAAAGTTAGCAGCAGTGTTTAACCAATTGAAGTATTAGCCTTTTGATAGGAAGTATTTTTTATTATGATTTTATTAATCGTAATACTGATGTGTTATTAATTAATATTTTACACTAATTTTGTAAATATAAATGTTAATCTGACTTACTAATAATTACTGCTCCTGAATGTATTTGGTCCTAAACAAAAATAATCTTACAGTACTATAAAGGAGTGTTCCCCCCCACCCCCAAGCTACGAGTTTTTTTTATTTTCAGCCCACCCCAATCACAAGTCACTCGATCAAGTGGATTCTATTGTATGTAGGTCCACAAAAATTGCCGATTTTGGTCAGTAGCATGTGTGTTCTTTGTCAGATTGACATTACTGAAAGTATATTGCTGAAAGCCAGGTTTATCAGTTTAAAAAAAATTCAAACTGAATCTTCTAAATAGGTCTTCGTAAGTGTCTTTTCGGTTATTATCGGTTAAAAACGAAAAACTTCAAGCGCTGTCTATATATGTGTTATTCAACATTCAGTACACAAATAAAATGCGAATTCGTATAGTAATCGTTGTTTAAGATAATCAATATTATAGTGGCGCTCCGGTATCTTCAGATTGAGGACTACACCACTGTTTTCAAGATGAGTTCAAATTTGTCATTTGCCAGTGGTTCACAAATACTTCAAAAGACAAGTATGCCAAATATACATTCTGACCGCGTCTGCTATAGCAGTGTACATTTTCATTGAATGAATTTCACTCAGAGTACTGTGTTTTATTTCAGCTGCTGTCCCTGCTGCTGTGGCGTGACCGCTTCTGGACTGTTTCAAACTCTGTTCCGGGCGATTCACAGGGCATCGCTCTCCTTGCTCTTCACTGGCACTGGGTACAAAAACGCCTCATTAGGAAATTGCCCCAAATGCTGATGGGAGAGAATCAGTACGAGTAAGTCTGAACTTCTTGGATTAAGACTCAGCTGTTTAGTTTAGTTTGTCAGTCCAGTCAAAGTGGAGGCAGTTTTGAGGCACAGTTGGGCTGTGATCATTTCTACCTGCAGGGAAGGATTGGCAGAGGTCACATGACTGGGCTTTTCCTGATGCACTTTTGGTTTGGTTTTGGATCCCACCAAGTCTCGCCTGATATCTGAGCAAATTCAGTAGAGCCAATTCTCCCACTTTGTTCTTAACTCATACCCTCAGAGTCCCAGTCAAATCCATTCGTGTATCTCTGCTGCCAATGGAAACAGAGTCGATTTCAAACCACTTTCACCTGAGATTTTCTTTTTCCCCCTCTGTTTTCTTTTACAGATGTTTGCAGGAGGTTCAGTCGGTCACAAGCAGTATCCACAGCTTCCTGTCTAGTTCCACTGGGGCCTCTCCTGCTTGGAAGATCTTGCAGAAAACACTCGGAAAACCACTTCCATTTAAGGTACCAAGTGTGCAACCTCATGAGCCATGCTGCCCACCTGCCCCTCACATGACTAGATAATGGCACACCTGAAATGTATTCTTTAACGCATAGAAATAAATTATGTTTTTATCTATCGGGACATTCAACCTTGAAATAATAACTATATTGAAGGATTTAAAAAAAAAAAAAAAAAAAAAAAAAAAAAAAAAACCCACACACACACATTTTGATATCCTGGAAGTATGGATTTCCAAGCACACACTAGATCCATTCTGTGACCGTTGTCCTGTTTCCAGGTGGAGTGTGTGGCGGAGTGCGCCTCTCAGCTGAGGGGGCTTAGCAGCACCCTGGATGTGATGGATCTGAGACCAGAGCAGGGAGGATCCCAGTGGAGGCAGGAAATCCACAGACTGGAAGCAGCTGCCAGTGGGCTGAGCACCAAGAGAAGCCTCCTTGAGGCCTGGGGCCTGATCCTGCAGGCAAACTATCAGCTAGAGCACACGGACTCAGGTAAAGGGGCTCCTTCACACGATATCATGCAAATAGAAACTCAGCACCTAGAACTCCAGAAGAATGCTTTTCGGCAAGACCAGAAATAATTGATTCAAAAACATACAAAAAATAAATTCCCTGGTTTTTGGCAGTCTTCAAAAAGACAACATTTTGTAAGGAATTTGGGTAATTTTTTATTACTTTATTATAACGAATCAGACGATTCCACTTTTAATAGAGAATTCATTCATTAATATTAGCTTATTCTTAATAGATCACCTATATCCAATACATGATTACATTTGATTACGTTCATTGGTTATTTAAGATACAGTAACATCACAATTGTTGCAACACATTTATCTAGACGAGACATGGTAGTCATCTAGCTTAGTCAAAATAGTAATTGGCCATATTACCTTCCAACTGAAAATGCTTTCTTTCCTTTCCTTATGGAGGAAGGTTTTTTGTCAGGCACACAAGCAATTAATTTAGGTACAGTCTCAGTTAAGCTTATATAGTACCTAGGGACCTTACAGAGTCTATGTTTTAAACATCTGTTTTGCATTTGTCTCAAATCATGCTGAAACAGCACTTTGACAAATAGCATGGACCTTTTACAATAGGAGACCTGTACCCACTTCTCCACTCAAGTGTCCTCCTGTCAGACCCTTACAATATTCAAAGTCATGCTTTTACAGTCAGAGACAACATTAAATGTTCATTTTAAGAATTCTAAAAATGTGAACCTCTCCTGATAGTTCTGCTTTTTCACACCTAGACTATCGCTACTGTTACAATTCTGAAACGTTCATCGTGCTATGCCTTTGTTTGATGTTGTGATGCAATGCTTTTTTTGTAGAAATCAGCATTGTGTTGCATCGTGCTATGCCTTTATTTATTGTTGTGATGCAATATTTCTTTTAAGGAAATACAGTGATCCTGCAATCCATTGTAGACACCCTGCAATCTCAGATTACTTCAAGAGGCATTCTGCCCTCCCAGAGCAAAGAGACCCCTGAGAGTGACATGAGGGACCCAGCCCAGCCTGACACTGCTTCTCTCGGGCAGCTCTGCAGAAGGATCCAGCTCTGGCCGGTGATGGAGTACCTCGCTGTGCTTTGTCAGTATAAATTGGTGGCAGATCTGCTGGAGGCATCAGCACCCAGGTACAGGCTCCTTTCTGATAGTGGAAAAACCTCCCCTCCTTCATACTCTCACTGTCCATCTGCTCCTCTCCTCTTGCCTAAGACTTTGTTTTGTATAGGGCTGCAACGAAGGCTACATTTTGACCTTCAACGGTTCGCGACACATTACCGAAGGAAGGTTCGCACTTTCGATTGGTACTGGTTTGCATAATTTACTGGTGACGTCACCTTAGCTACTTGCTTATATTTGTTTGAAAATCCTATTTTGCAGGTATTATATATAAATGGAATAACTAACTTTCAACTGTAGTTTAAGAATACGTTATATAGAACAGTGATCATGTTTTATAGATAAAAATACACTGTTTATTTACACCTGTTTGATGCTGTTTGCAATATATACAGTAAGCTTGTATTGCAGCAGCACCAATTGCAGCAGACTTGGGCACAACAAAGCTTTATTTAAGTCACAGTTTCAAGCAGATTATGTCAGTCACATTTTGTTACTACTAAAAATATGAATAGTTATGTGAACTTTCTCCGGGGTCACTTGGCGTTTTGGTTGTGCCTCCATGATGCAACTTTGCACAGGTTGCGGTCAACTTTTTTTTTTTTTTGGTTGTCTGGCATTTAACAAAAGAAATCTCAAACAGCAGAGGGTTTTCGAGACATGTCTTTCAATACAGCTTATGCTATACAGCGCTTTGCTGTCGAGATGGAGAATGAAGAAGTTAAAGGTTTGCCTCTGGATAACGCAAGCTGGAGAGGGAGGAGCGGACAGTGTTCAGTTTTTTAAATAGAAATTTAGTGTTGCCGTATATTTTGTATGTTTTAAAACATTCTACCATAGCACGTCTCTTATACCGTCTTGTACACTAGGTATTCAGTACATATTTTACTGAAGCACTATAACCACTATAGGTACGCCCCAGTGTTTTGGATACTATACCCTGCTTCATACATGGCAGTGGCACCACATAGAGTTGCTATGTGTAATGATTTGGTAGCGGATTTTAATACAACAGCTTTTGTTTACGTAATATGCATTATACAATTCAAAAGATCCAATCATGTGAGTGACATTTAAAGTGTGATTTTATAGTATTTGTAAAAAGGTTTGTGTTAACAGAAAAAGCAAACAAAAAAAAGCATACAGTGCATGAATGCAACTTGACGAACTTCTGAAGGCTTAAAAACCTTCAAATTCCTGGCTAGCGAACGACCCTTCGAACGCAGCGCTAGCTCTGTATATTGAAATCGCTGGAACTCTTTTTAGACAAACACCTGGGCTACGTCTCCCGTGGCACTCGGTTAGAGCAGTATTAATGTTGAGAGGTGAGCTTGTTAGATGTAGGGTGTTAGGAAAGACAGCCATTATAAATGTGTGTAAAGTGCAGCAATTAAAGCTGATTTACAGATCCAGCTTCTCTTGCACACATCAAATAAGAAGAGCATTCTCCACATAGATCCCTAAACCAATACATTTCATTGCCGAACATGAATTATGGGCTGATTTGTCATCCTTAAATTGCCCTTCTGGCTTGTTTTGTAACATTCGCAGTTTTATTTTTTATCTTTCAATGAAAAATATTCAATTATCATCTGATCTCCATGGGAAATTTGTCATAAAGTAACATGTTCAGTATCTAGTCCCTAACCTTTTAAAATGTGTGTTTCTTTTTCAGGATGGGAAAAGCTCACCCGTGTCTTTCTCAGCACATAGACTTCTGTCTGCAGTCAACCCCTACAACTTCTGAGCGCATCCAAGGGCTGTGCGCTCTGTTGCACAGTGACAAGGTAACAGGAACGCTAACACCCTTCTGAGCCACAGCACAGCCCAGGGCCATAAGTGTTATTTATTAGGGCTGGGGAAACTAGATTTAACCCTTTGCAGTCCTATGTCAGACCAGGTCCGACATCATCAAAAAGACGTAAAGCACAGGTCTGTATTCGTTTTTCCCTCGAAAAATCCGAGAAAACCTTTCAATGGCTGGGTGAGGAGCCGAATGAAACAGAAAAATAAAATAAAAGGGGTGTATCTCATAGCCCTATCCATCACAGAGATAACAGGGACATAACAAAGGCGGTAGCTGCTTCTGCATCCAGTGCTCAAAGAATATCACAGACATTTGCAGAGCTTTTTGGAGATGTTACAGTAATAAAATAACGACTGGGATCACATTATTGAGGAGTTTGGTGCTAAAATGAGTGATCAGGAGAGGATTAATCAGTATGCACATCTATAAAGAGGTATGTAAAATACAGCAAACGGGGTGGGGCTTGGCTGGAGATGCAGTACTGATGTCCTTTTGCCAGGCAATGCCTTTTTAAACCCTTGTTTTTTAAAATTTAAACAGCGCGTGTGAAAATAAATTGGACCTGACGTGCCTGACAAGCACTGGTTTAAAAGGACTGCAAAGGGTTAAAACTGTTGACGCATCTGGTGAGAGAGTTGCTTGAATAATGAGCCTCCCTGTCTCCACAGCTGCCCCCTGAGCAGTTTAACTTGCTGTGGTCAGAGCTTGTGTCTGGAGCGTTGTCATCGTTCTGGAGAAGCAGCGTGTCCACAGATCCCCACTTCTGGTTGACGTGGTGCCCCCTGAGCTCTGCAGAGGAAGACAGGACACCACAGACACAAGTGGAGAAGGCTATGCAGGTGTGTGCTGACTGGCTCAAATAGGCAGGATATTTAATGCTTTAAACAGTACATATTTGTAACATGTCAGAATCTTGTTATTGCCCTCAAATTATTGTGTTTGCTCTGATGCCTAAGGGTGGCACTCATTGGGTTTTTTGGGTTTTTTTTTTTTTTTTTTTTTTTTGTGAATAAAATAAAAAGCCAGTGACTTTTCAATCCATTGAGGTGATTTTTATTTGCAGCAGTGTCCTCACAGGCAGTGCTTATGTGCTTATGTGGGAAGGTTTAAGATGCATGAGGATTTGAACCAGGCGTGGCTCTGCTTTTCTTCTTTATTAAGGGGCCAGGAATTCTGGGCAGAGCAGTGTGGTCAAAGTGTTTCTTTGAAATTCTGACCAGCTGCAAAAAGACAGGCCACTGGGATGCAAGTGGGGTTGAAGTGCTGTCCTCCTCCCGCGTGACACTGGGGGAGTGGAGAGAAAGAACTCGACAGCTGCAGGACGCCAACGCAGTCCTGTGGACCAACATGGCCTTGTGCTCTTTAGCAGATTTCAGGTAAGGAAACTGAGACCTCACATCCTGTAGGTTATGAAGTATTCCTAACACCCAATGAGCTTAAAAAAATGATATCATAGCGCTTATCTTCCTGTGCAGTTTCAGAACTTTTGACTGGTAATTGGTGCGGGTGTGGGGTAAATTACATTTCTGTACACACACCTCCACAAACAGTCTCTTCTCCCTCCTCTCTCCGTAACCCCTCATCCTTCTCACTCTCTCGAACTCCTCCTCCCCATAGTATATTTTAAACCAATCACAGTTTGGTTAGACCCGTGTAACCAAGGCAAGATGATGATCATCACTGTATCCTGTGAAGGGTTTAGAGAAGCTAACCGTGGTTAGATCAGCCGTGCTTTATTCTGTGATGATAGTCTAATTCTGAAATCTAAGAGAACCTGAATAACAAAATTTGCTTGTCTGTTAAAGACAGAGAAGGAAATGCAACTCTGCTTATATGTCCCTCTGTCTTCGTTTCAGCACCACGGACTGCAGGCTTCAAGCCATCCTGTTACACAGACAGCTGCTGGCCCTGGGAGAGCTTCTCCCCTCAGAGCTGCAGGAGGAGTATGTGGAGTACTGTGACAGACTGACCGCGCACCGGACTCCTGCAGCCATGCAGTATGTGCTGAAGATTCTCCGCGACATCTTTCCAGCAGACCTGCTGCCAGAGGGGTTTGTCTCCAGCATGGTGGCCTGTGTGCAGCAGTCTGTCATGACTGCCAGTCTCTCCAGTCTGTCCCAGCAGGCGCAGTCTGGGAGTTTCTGGGTGAATATGGGCTTAGTGCAGATCCAGGTGTGGACGCCACGGACTATATTCGACCCAGCTGTCAAAAAGGTCTACAAACTCAATTACGCGCAGGAGGAGGTGAGTTTTGAATGGAAGAATGTGTAGGAACACAAAGTGAAAACTGGGATTATGATATCCCATAATTGACCAGAATCTCAGATTGTTAAACCACAGTTCTCTATGCCAGTTCTGTAGTGTTTGTGCCATATTCATATTAGCAGTTCTTTGGGAATCTAAATTGTTGCAATGCAGTAGTTCCAGGTGCATGCGGTTTAAACTGTAAGGACTAAACAAACAAACGTACAAAAGAGTAGTACTGTGTCGATCAAGCAAGATTGCTGAAATTATTTGGACAAAAACTCTCCCCCTGTCACGTTCTCTCTTGCGCTTAATAAAATGACCTAACAAAGTGCTGTTACTCAGTGTAAATGTCGTGTCTGTCTCCCAGCTGAAGACGCTGCAGAGTGAGTGGAGGGCCCGCAGCTTGTCCTCTGAACTGCTGTCTGGCCATGGGCTGGAGGAAGAGGACGGCTCCAGCAGACACCTTCACCCTCGCATCAGGTACAGCTGCCAACATCCCATCTGAGCATATGTTGATGCTCCTGTACATGGCGTCTACAAATCTAGGACTGCTTATCCAATTTTGATGAAACTTGCTAAGGTCATTCTTTAGTCCAAATTATACAAAAAAAGAAAATACCAGTTACTCTGTTTTCTGTCTCCTGCCAGGTTCCTGTGGTCTCGGATGCAGCAGCTAAACAAGCAGATCTCTGAACTGTCCCGGAAGCAGGCGTGCCGTCCTCAAGCCCCTCAGTATGAGCGCTTGTACCAGGAGGTGCAGCACTATTGCAGCAGCATTGCACAGCCCGCTCGGGTGCAGGACCTGCTCTCCCGTTTGCTGAAGGCACTCCAGGGGCCAAGCCCCAAATCAATGCCAGGGATCCAGAACCTGCTGAACGAGGAGGCCGCCTGGCAGGCTTCACAGCATCACTTCACCAAGAGACTGGCTGAGGAGTACCCACTGTACCCAGACGTGGTGAACCCGCTCAGGGCAGCCATTCTGCAGATGCAGCATGGGATGCGACTGGTGGCCTCGGAAGTGTCCACCTCTCTTGCCAGTCTGGCTGACCTGCCTGCTCTCATTTCTTGTCTCCTGTCCTTCCCGTCGCTCTCCCCCTCCCTCCCCACCTACCTGGCCCGTGCTGAGAGATTGTGCTCCAGGGCCTCCAGGGATGTGGTGAGGAGTCTAAGCAAGCTGCTTCCTGTCCAGGAGCAGAGGGGGGTGATCCCCGAGCCCATGCAGCTGCTGCTGAATGGCCTTCTCTACTTGCAGTGCCACGTGCTGTCCAGGGGAGGCATGGATCAGGAAGCCTTGCAGCTGTTCAGGCACATCTGTCAGGTGGGTGTTTTCTTTTCATCCTGTGAGGGAACAGCCCTGCTCAAATAGAGCCAGGGTCCCTGGAGTTTCTAGTGGTGGTTTGAGGTTCAGTTTCCATTGGGTAGTGCAAAAAAAAGGCATGGATCACCAGCTAGCATTCCCCCATAATAACTACACTGGAACTGTAACGTTTCTTCTGTAATCAGGCGTGTGTGTGTTCATTTGTTCCTGCATCACCCTAAACTCTACACATACAGTAGCTTACAAATTGGCCAAATAGTGTAGTGTTGGGATCTTTTTTTACCTCAAATTCTCATCACTTAAACTGTTAAGTATATCCTTACTTGAATCCCAGTTTAATGTATTTAAACATCGCCTGGAGATAATAATAATTCCATTAACCGGCAGTTCCTTTGCTATCCAGGGCTTTACTTAATTAGTCATACATGAACTTGGAGTATGTGTCGAGTGGACAAGCTGAGATGGACCGAATTGAGCTCCCAGTAAAACCTGAAAAGGAATTGCTCAAACTGCCACCCTTGTATTTTGTCATTTTAATTTGAGCTTACTGTGTATATAAAGCAGGATAGTGGTACTGGGTGTTTGTGGTACTTGGTCGGTGTTTGCCGGCGCTCTCGGGGGCAGCGGTGTTTGCCGGCGCTCTCGGGCGCAGCGGTGTTTGCCGGCGCTCTCGGGCGCAGCGGTGTTTGCCGGCGCTCTCGGGCGGTGTTTGCCGGCGCTCTCGGGGGCAGCGGTGTTTGCCGGCGCTCTCGGGGGCAGCGGTGTTTGCCGGCGCTCTCGGGCGCAGCGGTGTTTGCCGGCGCTCTCGGGGGCAGCGGTGTTTGCCGGCGCTCTCGGGGGCAGCGGTGTTTGCCGGCGCTCTCGGGCGCAGCGGTGTTTGCCGGCGCTCTCGGGGGCAGCGGTGTTTGCCGGCGCTCTCGGGGGCAGCGGTGTTTGCCGGCGCTCTCGGGGGCAGCGGTGTTTGCCGGCGCTCTCGGGGGCAGCGGTGTTTGCCGGCGCTCTCGGGGGCAGCGGTGTTTGCCGGCGCTCTCGGGGGCAGCGGTGTTTGCCGGCGCTCTCGGGGGCAGCGGTGTTTGCCGGCGCTCTCGGGCGCAGCGGTGTTTGCCGGCGCTCTCGGGCGCAGCGGTGTTTGCCGGCGCTCTCGGGCGCAGCGGTGTTTGATGGTTCTGTTCTGTCCTGGCTCTCTCCAGGCAATCGTGAACGAGTGGGACGAGCAGGAGCGCCGCGCCCGGGAGAGGGAGCTCGAGGAGGCCAGTCTGTATAGACATCGCAGCCGACAGCACGGTACGGGGCTGAGCGAGGAAGAGGAAGAGGAGAGGGAGTTCAGACGCAGCTTCCCCCTCTACAACAAGGTAACGCAGCCTGCTTTACACAACCTAACACAGGGTTTCCATCTGCTCGTTTTCACTGCCTCCTGTGATAACACAAACAGACTTGGCAACAGGTCGGCTTTGCAAGCTGGGGGGATTTACATTTGGGTTACAAAAAATGGTCAGCTCTATGAAAATGTCATATACAAAGTTAAACAAATACGCAATTTGCAACTAACTTGGTTCTTTTTGGAAATGTGTATTTGAGCACTTTATTGTAGCAGTAAGAAATGTCTCCCATAAAGTTTTTCTCCACTGTCTGCAACTTGACTGGAGTCACTACATGACTTCAAATACAGGGGTGGTTGTGTATCCTTTGTTTCTACCGTACACTTAGCCTACTTAACCTGTTAATACTTGCATACAGGGGAACTAACTACCCACCCCCACCTCGCTCAATAGGATTTTGCAGATATCACATCGGAACCCTCCCTTGAGCAGAGCGAGGAGGAGGAGGAGGAGGAGGAGGAGCGCACAGAGCCCAGCTCCCTGTCCCCAAGCTGCATGCGGGCGCTCATGCAGATTCATCAGCGGCTCTGCCTGGGTTACTCTCGCTCCCTGTGGTATCGACAGAGCCCGGCTGCCACGCAGACCAGAGATTATCTCTGCGCCCTGGTGTCGTCCTACCAGACCACCGCCCCTTTGATGGCACGCTTCTTCCACCTCATTGGTACCTTTCAAACTTGTATTTTTAATGAAACAAGCAAAACAGAGTGCTGTTTCCTTACACAGATGGTCAAAGAACATGCTCCAGTGTTTCCAGGAAATGCATTACTTTACCTTTGCAGTATTCTAGGTTCTACATATTGCAGTAACCATTTGAATAGTATATTCTTATATTGGTGCATGTCGTGTATTGCATATCTATTTTTTGTATTACGTTTTGCTTATACAGCTGTGGCCAAAACTTTTGCACCACCTAGAATTTTAGGATTCAGATATTAATAAAAAGAAATTGAAAAAAAAATATTAATATAATTTATGTATTTTATTTAACATTATGTAATCAAAGAAAATATAGAATGATACTGCAAAAGTCTACTGGAAGCCATAATAGTAATACAGTATTTTATGTTGGATTTTAAAATGTCACATTTTTCAATTTGTTCATTCTATAGGGTAATGCAAAACTTTTGGCCAAGCTGCAATGTCTTGTAACCGTACTGCTGTCGTTCCCAGATCTATGTCTGTATTTGTTGTACATGAGCGGTTGTTGGTCAGTGCGTTCTGATTTAGTCACAGCCGTCTTCTTTGAGTCTCCCTTTAAGATGTGAGCCACACACTGAAGCTTATTCCCAAACCCAGATCTAATGCTGATTGTTTATTCATGAATGGATTGCTTTTCTCAACCTGTAACTCCCAAGCCCACGTTTAATCTGAGGCTCTCCCTACTTGTTCAGACTCTGAGATGAATGAGCAGCTCGGTGGGAGCCAGCTCCTCCTCAGCTCTCTCATTCAGAACACTGTGTCTGGAGGCGAGATGTCCCGCCTGCTCCTGCAGCCAGAGGGCCCGTATGACTTCTATCAGCACCCCAACATCCCGCAGGCCCGGCAGGGCCAGCCCGCTCTGGAGGAGTTCAGCAAGGCTGTGAGGGGGCTGCTGCAGGACTGGCCCGAGCATCCAGCTCTGCTACAGGTCAGGCACTTTCTACATCCTATTGTCTTGAATAAACCTCATATCAAGAGGCTTGGCTTACCTCTTGGCTGTGTTTGTAACCTATGAGGTCAGTCCGTTGCGATTCTGACTTTGCAGCTTTGTGTGCAACTCGGGTTCAAAAGGCAGTCCACAATGTGAGGGGTTAACCCTTTCCTGTTCTCTCTCTCTCTCTCTCTCATTGCAGCTGTTGGTTGTGATTGATCGAATCCTCAGCTTCCCTCTCTCCTGCCCCCTGGCGAAGTTTCTGAACGGCTTGGAAATCCTGTTGGCTAAAGCTCAGGTGAGGCTGTAAGGATTGTGCAGGCAACAATAATCATTTTACTATTTGTCTTAATCCATGTTATTAATAATACTTGACAACAGTGAGTAGATTCCATCAAATATTTATGTACTTGCATTATTCAGAGATTTACCATTCAAAGATTGATGGTACGACAGAAATACAGTTATTGCAGTGATACCTGTAGGTGTGATATAATAATGGTCATCTAACTTGAATACAGAATAGTGCAGAATAGGAGCGCAATATCTACCTGTACTGGAGGCAATTCTTTCAGCTACAGAGTGAAGGATGTCATCATCTCCCGAATAGCCCACTGATGATTTCTGAGTTTTTATATGCTACAGCTAACCGATATGTCACGTCATCCTTATCACCCCATGTACCTTTGTTCTGTCCACTCGGCCACATACACAATCTTGATAAGACCAGATTTAGCCATACCAGTGACTTGTTATTGTGAACCTTCGTAACCCTTCAAGGTGGAACAGTCATTGAACACTCGCTGTCTTTGGGGGTGAGGTGGGGTGGGGGGGGTTAAAGTGAAGGATCCATCGTTTGACTGTTTCTGTATCACTGTCACAGGACTGGGAGGGGGAGGGGGTTGAAGTGAAGGAGCCGTTGTTCATGAATGTGTTTCTGTATCTCAGGACTGGGAGGAGAATGCCAGCCGCTCGGTTTCTTTGAGGAAACAGCTGGAGGTGGTCACACAGCTGATCATTCAGTGGCGCAAGCTGGAATTGAAGTAAGGACTGCCGGCTTTATGTTCTGTAAATGTTCCTTTTGTTTTAGAATAAAGTTATTATCCCTCGCAACATGTAAATTTTGGAGGAAGACCCGTGCATCTTTTGATCTTATGAAACACTCTCTTGTAATTTGATAAAGCTTGTTTGATAAACCCTTAGTTTGAAAGCTTAGCATTATTTTAATTTATGTGGACCCATATGTACAGAGTCCTCCGATGCACAAAGAAAGGGTACATCTTTAGAAGTACTTTGTGTGTGTATGTGTGTGTTCAAATTAAAGTGACACAGTGCTCCAGGTCTGGAGTAACTTACCCTGTAATTAAGATAGAGTAAAATGTATTTTCAGGGGGTAAATTGCAACATTACCTTGAAGTCATGAGTAATCTAGATAAATACTTTACAGTTAATGGTAATGGGGTAGGCATTAAAGAGCCTTTCATTTTAACTGCAATGTTACTTTGAGCTACTATACAACCATGTGTGTGTTCTACAAGGGTCTGTAGCTGATTTGTAGCTGGCCTGGGGTGTTTACACTTCATCCTGTGTAGCTTTGAATTTCTTATTCTTACTGTGATTGTCTGCAAAGGCAACAGGGCTAGCCAGAGATTGGATAGTCTTTGTTGGGTTGGATTTCCTTGTGTACAGTTTCCTAGTAACTGAAGGCATTGTATTCTGGGAGATGTAGTTTTTAGGGAGGGGAGGGAGACAAGCTGTGCAGCAAAATTAATATGCATATTTCAGATTTTAATGCAGCTATGTGGCTTATCTGGACCTCTGTGTGTGTCTTTTTCTCTCTCTCCTCTCTCACTCACTCACACATAATATATATATATATATATATAATATTCATCTGTTAGTATACTATGACCTAGCTGCCATTATTTAAGGTATTGGCTTTCCGTGTAAAAGGCTACAGTATAGATTAACACAGACCACTCCCCCCCTTCGACCCACAGGCTGCTGGCCCGGTAGCCTTGACAATGCACTGAAACGGCACAGAGAGAAATCAACCAAGCACTGGTTCTCAATCTATCAGCTGGTGGAAACATACCTTCAAGAGCAAAAGGAGGGCAAAACAGCAGGTAATGCAGCACTGCCTTTAACTTCTGCAACAGGATGGTGTAACCGTCTTGCATTTATCACATTATCAGACAACATGCTTCTCCAAGTAGTAATTAGCTCTGCTCCGGTAAAGATTCCTTAATACTAGAAAATAAGTCTCAAGCCAGGGTTTTGCTGGGCTATCAAGGCATTTGTTGAACTGTTTGCCTGTGTGGGTATAGTTTCTTATAGTTGTAGCTCCTGGGTTGTGATTGGTTGTTGTGCAGTTCAGAGTGTGTTATAGTTGTAGCTTCTATGTTGTGATTGGTTGGTGTGCAGTTCAGAGTGTGTTTTTGTTTATATGTTGTATTTTCTCTTCTCCAGTTGCAGACCCTGAGCCAGAGGAGGTCTCGCCCCTTTCTTCAATCACTAGCACTCTGCAGGCTTTCATAGAGGGAGCCACGGTGGGAGAGTTCCACACTCGCCTCGTAATGCTGCTAGCTTTCCACTGCCACGTCATGCTGATCCCTGAACAAGAGGGCAAAGGTGCTGCGCACTTCCTTTACTGACTGGGGAACGCATACTCTTCTGTCCCAGACATACTTGGATACCTTATTAAACAGTTAGCACAGCAATGCTACATTCAGTACTTGAGTACCTTTCAATACCCCTTAACAGTTTATCCATTCGTCAAACCGTTTAAGGCATTTTAAGCAACTATGATAAGGTTTTTTCTTTTATGACGTGAGGGCAGCTTGCTCCAGACCCCCCACAGCCCCAGCTGCTGTCAGCCTGTCTGTGTGCCAAAGAGCCGTCTCCCTGCCACAGCGGCTCGACCATCTGTGTATAGACAGGGCACCCCGCTTACCTTGTGGCATGCTATTTTGATTTCTGCATATTGGCTCATGACGTTTGTTATGGCACCAACTTTTATTTTATTTTTTTTATAACAGAGCCTTTGTCCAGTGTCCTTTGGAATTTATATACCTACTACAAGCAGTTTTCAGAGTGCGTTCAGGCAAAATTAACCGAATTGCGGCGGCCCATTGAAAAAGAGCTCAAGGTAAAAACCCATTGGAAGTTTAAACTTTCATTACAAATGTAACTACTGTATAATATTCTGCTAAACCAGCAGACATGAACATGTGTGCACTGTACAGTATCTAGAGTTGTTTTAACTTTCTATTTTTACAGGACTTTGTGAAAATCTCCAAATGGAATGACGTTAGTTTCTGGTCCATCAAGCAGTCTGTGGAAAAGACCCACCGGTAAGTATAACAAGAAGGTAGCTTGGGAGCCGGCAATCCAAAAATGAGACTTCAGTGACTTGGTGGATGGACACTTTTCATGTGAAGGACCATGACTTCAGTGCTTTTAACCTAAGCCAAAATGATATAACTTTCTCTGACAAATCAGTTCCAGCTGTGATTGCAGTATATGTGTGTCATATTGTCCTCTTGCTGATCTTAATACTTCTGTTCAGAACCCTTTTCAAGTTTGTGAAGAAGTTCGAGGCGGCTCTGAACACCCCCTCTCGCCCTGCGCTGATGGAACAGGGGGGTGATGGGAGTCTGGACTGTGTGGACCAGCCCCAGGAGGAGACCCCGGTTCAAAGACTCAACAGAGCAGTGAAGAGCGTGCTCACCGCTAAGAGCAAAGCAATGCAGGTACCACAAGAGGTAAAATCACTTGTGTCAGAGCAGGCTCACTGAGGTAGAGTGGTGCCCCTTCTGAGCATGGAGGGCAAGCCCAATATAGATCTGTATTTGTGTTTCTTGTAATTTTAACCAGTTCTCAAACACAAAGGCTTGTATAACAGTACATTAGAATGAAAATGATTCTCAAACACAGGGTTTGATATTGAGTAAAGTAAGCTGCTAGAAGAGAATAAACTCCTGCTCATAGTAATGTATCCCTTCAATCTGTGCTTCTGTTGGGGTAGGTGGGGGTCTCCGAGGAGGCTGAGGAGCTACTTTCCCTGGATGCTTCATCCCTGCAGGGACGCCTGCCTCTCCTCACAGGGAAAATGAAGAGGATGTGTGTGAGGCTCATGAGGAAGAGCCCGCTGCCAGAATTAGTGGAGGACCTGGATCAGTTTACAGGTAAGACCAGCATGTGGACAGAAACATGTATTGCAAAGTTGAATCCTTTTAATTCCCCTTGTACAGTATTGGACTACTATAAGAGCAACAGATTTGTGATCATGTACTAACTCTGCTTTTCTTGCAAAAGTTTAACCATTCATAAGCAGAGAATGTTATTTTCAAATTTCACATGGACGTGTGTTGCAGTGAGTTTTACTATGGTGCCCGTCTATAAGGGATGTAGTTTTTCACGTATTGCCTGGTAATGATTGCTTGTGATTTGTGTTCCAGCTGAAGTTATCAGCAACGTGCAGGAGCTCCAGAGCCTGACTGTGGACCGGGCTGCAGAGAAAGAGAAGCAGAAGTCGGAGGTGAAGCACATTCTCCAGCAGAAACAGCGAGCGCTGTCAGGCCTCTTCAAGCTGCTTGCACAGATAGGTGAGCGGATTCCACACTGCTGCTAAAATCACACATGCCTCGACAAGACTTAAGAAAGGAATTAAGTGTCGTGTAGTAAGAGTATTGCTTGTAGTAGCAACATACTTTTTTTTCATTTATAATTTGAATAGCCACTTCCACCGCCAGAAATGTAATTTGTAACCTTGTCCCTTAGCCATGAAAACTGGTAGTCACAATTTATACAAAATACAGTTTTTTGCAGAGAAAATATTTCTAACAGACAAGGAAAAAAATAATTTGTGCAGCATTTTTTAGCATTTGCAGTGCTCCGTTGCATTTACTATTGCATTCTGTGTTAGCATTAGCAGTGCTGCACTGCATTTACTATTGCATTCTGCGTTAGCAAGACTAAGCCGCTGTTACTCTTGTTTTGTGTAGGTTTGTCGTACCGCAAAGGTCTTGCATGGACCCGAACAGCAGATCCAGAGGAAATGTTACGTCTTCATCCGCTGGACTTGAAAAACGCACTCTCTGTGGTGAACAGCACGGACAGGCAGGAGAACATGTAAGGAACAGGAGCATTTGTATGTGGGCAATTCAGTCCCTTTTTTTTTTTTTTTTTTTTTTTTTTTTTTTTTTTAACAAAAGCTGTATAAATGTGCATATTTAATGTGTGTGATGTAAGATAGTGTATTTGCATGATAATTCCATAATGCAGTATATGCTTGTTTAGGACCACTGTAGTTTGGCCAGTACCAGTGTTTTTTTAATTTAGCTGCTGAAAAGGATTCTTAGCAAAAACCTTGTTTGTTTTACTTTTGTTTTCTGCTGTTCATGCAAACAATGCCTGAGCTTTGAAGCTCCAATTGAGATCTCAATGTTACAGGTTATTTGCTGAGATGGCTGCTGCCTGGGATGGTTGTCAGAAGTATTTCTACAGGTCCCTGGCAAGACGTGTTGGGCTACAGGCAGCTCTCCTCACTCCTGCAAAGGTAATCCTTTTCATTGAGGAAGTCCCAGCAGTCTAAATGTCTCGCATTGTACCACTGTCAATCAATTCCATGAAACTCCTAATCCTAGAGGAAGGAATTCCACCTTTTGAAGGAAATTGTCTGTCGAGCAATCGCCAAGAAATAAGTGAAGCCTTGAAGAGCAACCGCTGTAAAAAGTGTTGTTTGATGGTAACGTCTGTCTGTCTCATTCACAGGAGCTTGGCCTGGGGAACGTGGAGAGGTGCAAAGGGTTCACAGCACACCTGCTGAAGTTGCTCGTCCTACAGCGGAGACGGCTGTCAGGACTGACCGAGCAGTGGGTCCAGCTCAGGTACTGCTCAGACTGCTTCGTTCACCCAGTCTCTAGATTTTATTTTAGTGTTTTTCATGTGTTTTAAGAAGGTTGAATATTAAACACACTGAAGCAGGGGAATCACTTGCTTGTGAATTTAATATTCCTTTTTTTCTGTCCTTTTTAAACAGAAAACTTTTCAGCTGCATACAGGAAATACAGTCCAGTCTCAGTCAGTCTGGGGAGAGCGGCGCTGCCCTCCCACCTCAGGACGCTGTTCTCCAGTGGACTGACAGAACACAGACCCTGGCCATGCAGTGCATGATGGGCCTGGAACAGCTGTCCTGGGTCCTCCAGTGCTGCCCCGAGGACACGCTGCCTGAAGGAACTCCACTGGCCAGTGTCACACCTCCAGAGAAGCAGGAGTCTGGCCTGCGCTACCCCAGTCCCCTGGCTGCGGAGTGTCTGCCGCCCGGGTGTCGTATGAGACAAGGGGACCAGGCCTGGCAGCAGCTGACTGAGGCAGTGGCAGAGATGCTGGCTGAGGCGAAGGCCCTGAAGGCAGAGCTGGATGGAGTGAAGGAGCAGCCCACTGAAGGGATACTGCAGACATGGTGAGTAAAGAGAGGAGAATGAGAAGATTACTGTGAACTCCAAGACTGTGTCGTCAGGTTCCTTGTGGAACGGGTGGGTTTTTAATAATACAAGTACAAGTAAATAAATAAGACATTGTGGGTTAGATTTCAGATTAAAAAGAGAGGGAAAATGGTCCTGTATAAACTAAAATATATGATTTTTTTTTTTTTTTTTTATATAGTCAGTCATACTAAAAAAGAACCTGGTAATAGTTGTAGACTGTACTACTGACAGTTCTCTGTCCAGTAAGCAAAACAATTGCAAGTTTTCCATTTCAATTGATTGTAATTCTGCTCAGTTATGCCTTCAATATTTTTTCAATAGTTTTCTCCTTGTTTTATTTTTATTTATTCTCCACCGATTCATAATGTGTTGTCACCATAACTGTCTCTTATGATGTGAACCTCCTTCCACAAAGAATGAGATTACCTTATTTCTAGATTTTACCCTACAGTGTTTACAACAAACGTATAACTTTACCTTTGCTATGTTCTGTGTTTTACATATGTCGGTAATGTATCTTTCAGCATAATCCCGATTTTTGGTTTGATTCACGCATCCAGGGTCATAAACCAGCTGGCGAATGAAACCAAACTGGGCCGCCTTGTAACAGCGCTGGTGTCGTTCTCGCTGTTGCAGTCGGGAGCACACACTGCTGCTGCATACTCGTTTGTGAACAGCAAGACGTTTTGTGTGTTGACTGTTGGTATTCTGATTGCAGGAGTCGGTTTGAAGTGTGCTCTTCGGGGCTCAGTCGGCTGGGCGCAGTGGCTGCCCGGCTGCAGGCTGTGGAGACTCTCTTCACTCCTGTACTCCCTGAGGGCCAGGCTCCCAGTCGGAGGCAGCCAGCGGTGCTCCGGACTCTGCAGTACCTCAGGGGGGAAATCGGCCACAACCTCACCCAATTCACTGCCTGGAAGACAGAGCTGCTGACTCTGAAAGCTGGAAGCGGTGGTGAGGGGGGCATGGGAGCAGCTCTACTGAAATGTGCATGCACAATATCTGGGGCTTGAAAATTGCAGGGTCTTGGATTTATGTTTTTCTATCAGTGTTTTTTTATTTGTTTGCTGGATATCTTGCTATATTACTAATTATTTTTCCAAAACTTTAAACTGCAAGAACTACAGTAGCATCAAGCAATTTAGACAGAAGTTTTGATGACTTGGCTTTGTAATAACCCAAAATACAGCACATTGCTGTACAAACACTGCTTATAGAAATGGTTGCCTGAGTTTCTTTTTAAAATGTACTGGTCATTATAGAGAATCAATATTTTTCATAAGGTTTGACGTGTAATTTATGTAGGTGTTTTTCTTAGTCAACCCACAGTATTGGTTACATTGGCTGCAGTATTTAAACATAGATAATGTACTGACGTGTTCATGTTGTGATGTTTCCCAGAATCAGCAAGCGAGTTTGTATCCGTCTTCTCTGATCAAATGGAGAGTGCCATCAACTCTGTGCTGTGTGCCGTTCAGACTCTAGTGAAGAGAAAGACTGGGGATGAGGCGGAAGAGACGAAGCAGCTAGAGAAGAAAACTGGTATGTTACTGCCAGGTCATCCTTGTACTGCTGATACATTTAACTGTGTATTCAATCTCTACGGGCTACGACAAGTTATCCTGCCAAGAAAAACATCAGTGCACTGTGAAGTTAGGGGACTCCTAACATGCTGCAGGGGATTGTGCAGTGCCATCTTTACAATTGCAATGTCCTCTTCCCTAGTGTTTTAGTGACTGTAGAATTGTTCTCAGGATTTGACAGGGGTTTGGTAAAGCAGCTTCATTTTCACTGTACAATACAGAACAAGAAGAGGAGGCAACAGAGGACTTGATCAAGCCAGGGCACCTGACTAAACTCCTGGAGGAAGAGCTGTTCAGCGAGGTGTCTGCTCTGAACTTGCAGAAGATCACAGCCTCTGTCCTTCAGCTCCTGGAAACACTAAAAACACAGAAAGAGACGAGCACAGCAGAGCCGTACCAGGCAAGGGCTTCTCATTGTGGTTTGAATTCAGCAATATTTCAACACTGCAGTCTTGGGCAGGCCCTATGTCATTTTTGTATGACTCTTCAATTAGGTTTAACTCTTTCATACATTAAGTATTTTTAAAAATCGCTGAAAAGGGTAGTTTTGGACACATAATAAATAAATATCTAGTTTTTGTTTTACTTAGTTTTTTCCCATTGCTTTTATTTGTTGGAAAATGGCATCCTAATATGAAGCTGTCATGCAGTTATGTCTTCCATATGTCCCCATGTAAAGACTAGGAAGGTTTTTTTTTTTTTTTTTTTTTTTTTTTTTTAATCCATTCCCATATGAGGTCGTCATATATGAAAAGGTTACTGGGTTGTATCTTTCCAAAATGACCTAGTGCTGAAAGAGCATATTGTTGTGATTTAATGCATTGATCTTATTTTACCCAGACACCCAAAATCAGAGAGGACGTCTCTTAGTATATGTTTACAGAGAACGAGTTTGATCATTGTTTATCTGTTCTTCAGGAATTTGACTCGTCTCCCTGTCCAGACTTCAGTTTGTTTTTCTTCATGTTGCTCTCCTTTTTTATTGTTTCTTCATGTTTTCTTGTGTGGCAGGTGTTCAACCAGGCCTGTTTCCTGTTGGTACGTCTCCTGCCCATGCTGGCCTCCTACACAGAGCTGGTGCAGTACTACCTGACCGTCTCCATGGCAACTCACAGGAGCACCGGGAAGCTGCTGTCTGTCTTAGCCAACATGTTCACCGAGCTCGCCCAGAAGGTAAGGAATCTCCAGACTGGAATGTGTGCTTCTTGAAGCTATGGTTGTGTAGTAAATGTGGTGTACATAATAGACATCTAGTGTCTAAGTTATATTTGGCCATCCTAGTTTTAACTTCCTTTCTATGGAAGGTTGTACACTCTAGTGGCCAATTCGGAACTTATTTCTATTGCACCCTTTTCTACACGACGGTCCATTCAGTTCTTCTGATTTGATTATCCTGAGACACTTTGAATTTTTGTTCTAAAAAGGTGCATTTATTCTGTTGGGTTAGTAGACTGTAATGGAATTCTGATAGACTGTAATGGAATTCTAACCTATAAAATAGTACAGTAAAACTGCTCTCTTCTTCAGTTGCGCTGATTCAGTAGTTTTGTCTCGTCACACCACAGGGATTCTGCCTTCCCAAGGAGCTGATGGAGGAAGCGGCTGGCGAGGGAGCCACGGAATTCCACGACTACGAGGGGGGCGGGATTGGAGAGGGAGAGGGCAAGAAAGACGTCAGCGACAAGATCGAGGATGAAGAGCAGGTAGGGGGCAGTGGGAGCGGTTGTCACGGCTGTGTAGTATGCATGTAGTAGGATTGGGTTCAAACTGGATGCACCACGAACACTGGTGCTATATGATGACTGGTAATCTCAATTCCTGTGTGCAGGTAGAGGACACATTCCAGCAGGGCCAGGAGAAAAAGGAGGAAGACGAGGAGAACAAGCCAGACATCGAGGAAGAGGACAACGCTATAGAAATGACTGAGGACTTTGATGGAAAAATGCATGATGGGGATCGAAAAGAACCAGGTTTGATTTGGCATTGAAATGTCGGTTTTAATGAACATGTTATAACTGTGGTTTACGTCAGTGTAGTACAAATACCAGTAAATCAGTCTTTGTTGTAATCCATAAACTGCTTGGGAATGAGTGTGCAGGGTTCTGAGAATCCTGTCCTTGATGAGTAATGAACACAAACCAAGCAAGTTGCTGTCTGTTTTCAATATTCGGATTCGAGACTTGAAGAAGATCAAATGCTTACAAGCCGCTAAATGGAGCCTATTTGAAAATATTGTTTTAAAGTTTGAAGGTTACTCTTCTGTTGGTTCTGAGGATGGCTTTGAACCAACAAAACAGTTATGAAGATAATGCCATGTTTCCATCGTCACAATGAAATCCGATCCAATCTCTTTCCAATATGAAACAGGCTACCCAGGCTAGTTTCTTAATAGTTTTCTCTTTGAATCTATGATTGAGTGCTTAAGTTATAGATGAACCAACAGTAATCCCCTGGTTGAAATAAGCAGCAAGAACCTGGCTGTGAAGGATGCTTTCATGCCGTTTCGATTGTTGCTGTCTGCAGGGGAGGATGACGAGCCGCAGTCGGAGAGCGAGGAGGAGCTGGATAAACAGATGGGTGACCTGGGCGAGGGGGAGGCTGACAAGCTGGACGAGAGACTCTGGGGTGATGAGGATGAAGATGAAGGTGCCAGCGACAAGGAGGAGGAGTCCGGCCAGGGGATGGACGAGGTAAAACATGTGCTGGTTTATTAGATATTACGACAAGAGATTACAAGATACAGCAAGAGTACACCGACAACCTTCGTATATCATGTGTTCTTATCAGTAACTTTCCACAAGCTTGGCTTTGCGTTGGGTTTAAAGGAAATACATATATAAAGCCTAGGAACATATAATACAACCTGTTCTCTTCTAACGCTTTGTAGAGTGTAAGGTGGCAGGTCCTCTTTTGAAGCAAGTGTACAGGCTGCTCAACATTTTCGGAGTAGTAGATTTACATTACTGGTATAAAACTAGAAAGAAATTCAATTGTGTGCAATTTTTTAATGCTAATAGTGCATAATTTAAAATATAACGTGGAAAATTATTGTAAAAACGACACACCTGCATATTTTAACCAGTGTTTTTTAGTATGTGGTTTTTTTTTTTTTTAATCCGTAAAAACATTTTTTTGAGGACATTAATTCCCTCCAAAGGAACAGAGGTGTTTAAAATCTGGTGAAATGATTGAAAGGGAATTATGTGCTTTTCAGGGGGAATCTGAACTCGTTGCGAAGGACGACAACTTGGATGCAGGAAACTCAAACAAAGAGGACAAGAAACAACAGGATAAAGATGAAGATCCTGCTGACACCGGAGAAGGGAAGGAGAAGATTCACGAGCAGCTTGATGAGGTATTACTGTGAGGCTGTGTCATGGTGGCTGTCTGCATTTCAGTATAAAGCATGTGATTCTGAGCTGTCTGTGTTTGTGTTGCTCAGAGGGAGTATGACGAGAACGAGGTGGACCCTTACCATGGCAACCAGGAGAAGCAGCCAGAGGCCGAGGCCATGGACCTTCCTGAGGACCTGAACCTGGACAACGAAGAGGACAAGGGGGAGGAGCAGGAGGAGGGAGAGGGTGAGGAGAAAGGGGAAGGGAGGGAGGCTGGCTCTTTAAAATCAAGCCATACCACACTGAATTTAGTCATTTTACCCGTGGCCATTTGATTTAAAATGCACCTCCTAGAATATCTTTATGGGTGAACCCGTGACAAGTAGATTTGTATATGAGGGGAGAGAGAGGTACAAAAACTCTTGGTAGCAGAAGTGCATGCCATTTTTAGGTGTAGATAACCGTCTACACAATCATCACTTGATTTTTTTGTTTTATGTTTTTTGTTTTTTTTGTTTCAGTGCAATAAATAATCAAAACAAAAAAGAATTGATGAAATAGCATTACTGCACAATTGTTGTTCCAAAATGATTATGCCTGATCACCTGTGTTTCTTATCCGTCCTACTCCAGAGGAGAATCCCTTCGAGATTGAGGAGAAGCCAATGGAGACTGATGACAAGGAGGAGAAGGAGCAGCAGGAGGGAGTGGAGGGGCAGGCAGAGGAGGGCCAGGGAGAGGAGAAGATGGAGGAAGAGGGGGGTGAACACAAAGAGGAGGAGGAGGAGGGGGGCGAACACGAGGAGGAGGAGGAAGGGGGTGAACACAAAGAGGACGGGGACTCTGAGGGAGAGGGAGCTGAGGCAGACGCAGCTCCGGAGAATAAAGAGGAAGAGGAGAACGAGGCAGCGGGAGACAAAGAAGATAAGGGAGTCCACACAGATCAGGGCCAGCAACCCAAGGTCTGTGCTTTTCTTATTCTACTTCAATTCAAGACATAATAAGCTAGGGCAGACGGGCCCCGATGCATCATTTATTATTAAGCTTCCTTACTGACCTGTGAAAAAAGAGACTAGCAGAAATAATCTGTTGATGATGCATTTGTTTATGGACACTTTTTATAAATGTTATCTTGGCTTCTTTTTGTATGGTTGTAGTTTTGAAGTTAAAGTTAATGTGTCATCAATAACCAACCAACCAACCAACCAAGTATAACATTGCTGTTCTCCAAAGGTGCAGTAGTCTGCTGTATGTAGCAAAACTTTAACATATGCAGGTTTTGTTTTATTGTGTGATAGCTCTGTACACCACAGCATTTGACCGAACACGGTATTCTCAGCTCGCTGATGTTTTTCATGTCTGTTCCCAGGGAGAGGAAGAAAGTGCTGAGGAGGACAAGGAGCTCCCCGAGTCCGCGGAGAGGAAGCAGCACGAAGCCGACGGGCAGACAGGGGAGGAGAACCTGCAGAGCGACAGCGCTGTGGAGCTGGCTGGGGCAGCCTCTGAGAGGGACCAGGCCAAGGAGGTAAACCAGCAGCAGGGGCTGCAGACAGGAATTGTCGGCTCACATTCTTCATCAAAGTCTTTGACAAGAATGGTTTGATTCAGCTCAGTTCAGTTTGCTATTAATTGTCCCCTAACTGGAATATAATAGCGGCACACAAAATATCTAGAAAATCCACCAAATTAGGACGGAACTTGGTTCGTACATTCTTTAGCTATTAGTTATTGAAATTAGAATCTGGATATATAAGTAAGTTTCTACTTGTATGTTTTAGTAAGTTACATTTTTGGTATTTGGTAGTATTTGTATTTAAGTGCAGATGTAAAACATGTTCTATGTGCAGTGACTTGACACACAGTATCTACCTGTCTGTCTGTATTGCACAGGAGCACGGCAGTGGGGCTGCTGATGCTAGTCAGTCTGAAGGTCATGAGTCCAAACTCATGGCGCGAGTCTCATCACAGAAGCAGACCATGGACAGAACTCAGGTAAGTGCATTCCTTCAGACTTCTAAAACAATATTAAAAGGCTGCTGTTTCCCTTGCCTGACCGTTTTCTTAATGTTGCAGTTTTCCCATCAGTGTTATCAGGAATAATAAATACATCTACATAAAAGCGTCCTTTTAAAGGTATGTCAAGAGGGTAGGAATTGGCTACCATTTATCAAAACCATGAGATAGCTGAGGGAGGTTTGCTTGTAGTTACAATGAAATAACTACAGTTTGTCTAAGAGAGGCACATTTCTGCTTTGGCTTTTAACTGCAGTCAGTTTAAGCTGTGAAGCTTGTTGTGCTGCCCTGAAAAGGTGTTACAGTTGAATTAGGTGATGCTATGGGCAGTTTCACAGGGCATGTTGACGTGTAAACGGACTGTTTCAGAGTTTCAAGCGGAAGCCTGGGCAGGCAGACAATGAGAGATCCACTGGAGACTACAACGAGCGAATCCACAAGAGGCTGCGTACAGTGGAGGCCGGAGCAGAGAAGAGTGAGGATAAGGCTCAGCCTGATGGGAAGGAGGAGGAGTCTGATGTTTACGAGCACGTCAAGGAAGGAGCAGAGTCTTACGATGCTCAGACTTACGGTAGGACTGAACACTTTTATCAGCTGCAGTATGCGCTCAGACACCTGCATTGCTCATGGTTATTTCTTCATTTATTTTTTGTATCTACCAAAAGTGTTTTCAAACCACCCCACTTCTATAAAAGTCAGGAACGTTTTCAACGTACTGCGTGGATTTTTATTACGCAATACATGTATATTTTTGTCCTGTAACAGTACAGATACATAAAGGTGAATTTATTGTAAGTACACACGATACCTCTCATTGAGAACACGTCTGCGCGTGTATGGTTGAATGTTTTCCTTTGCCGGGTGTAGATGTTGCCAGTGCAGAACAGCAGAAGCCAGCGGGATCCGCCCAGGAGGAGGAGTTGGAGAACGAGGGGAGTGATGTTGCCATGGAAACTGAGGAACAGAAGGATGAGGATCTGCAAGCAGTGGATGCACATGAGTTGAAACCAGAGCAAAATAAGTCTACCTCTACCAAGACTGAGGGTAAGCTGGATCCTGATTGAGTTTTCAGCTCAGAAGGATTTGATTGATACCGATTCAGTAGTAAGCATGATCTTTTTATAGATGATTTTCTGAAGTATATTAATAGCCGCCAAGTCAGATATTGTAACGCATGATTTAATTTGATTCTGATGGTATTAACAGTTTTTACCAACAAAAATATTGGACAGCTAGGAAATACTGTACAGCACAAGGCAAAGATCTTCACCCATTTGCTAAAGACAAGCCCTTAATATTGGTTTCTTCTGTACTTTGCTTTCATGAATCTCTTCAAAACAAAACATTCCAAAATGGTCTTAATTTTGCATATATGCACCCCTGCATGTGCAGCTGTGTTGGTGGTTGTATGGTATTAAGATGAATGCAGAGTACTGTTCAGGATTCAGTGCGTTCTGGTCTGTTGTCAGGTGTTGAGAATGCAGAGCTGGAGCTGCAGCCCCCAGGGAATGAAGAGGAGGAGCGTGAGAAAGAGGAGTCTCAGAACAGCAGAGCGGATGAGAAGCTGGAGAGGATGACAGAGTCCACTGTGCACACTGTGCCCGAGCTTCTGTTGGACACATCCGCAGAGGTACAGGAAGCAGGGCATCGGGGACTGAGGACTTCCCTCTTATCAGCAGGGTCTGACGACTTCCCTCTTATCAGCAGCGTCTGGGTCAATTCCTGTTTCCCGCAAAATTTTTAAACACAACCTCCAAATTCAGTATATAAATGAATGCGTATGGAATACAATACTAGAATATATGCAGTTGAATTTTGTATGAAGTAAAATCGTATGCATTTGTTTAAAACATAACTTGAAATGCAATGACAGTCTGTAGTGGCAATGTAGCAGTGAAATTTCTTGAATTGCTATGCACACAGTATTGTAGGTTTGCACATTTCAGTTTCAACCTTGGCCCTATTGTTTTTTATTAGAGGTCCGTAAAGGACCCTGAAGAACTCCGCAAGGAGCTGGAGCAGCAGCTGGATGCCTGGCAGAAACAGCAGCCTGGAAATCAGGAAGAGGTGAGGTTTACCTGCTCAAGTTTAAATACATGAAGTACTTTTCCAGTTGCTGTAGTGACAGACTGTAATACACACTCCATTCAAAACAGGTCTACCCTGCTGTCCAGCTTGTTTCTCATCAGCAGTGATACAATCTGTCCAGTGTCCATGTTGATTTATAACCAGTCTGACCACTTTATTTATTTATTTATTCAGGAAAGGGCCGCAGCTGAGATGTGGCAGCAGTACCAGGTGTTAACATCCCCACTGTCACAGCAACTGTGTGAACAGCTTCGTCTTATACTGGAACCAACCCGGGCTGCAAAGCTCAAGTGAGTTCTGTTCCTCTAGACCGCACTAAGAGTGAGAATGCGTAACTTGTCATGCAAGGAGATGCAAAACGGAATACATAACCAAGCCGCTCCAGGTTTTAATGCCATCAACTGAATGCTGAAGTGGTGCAGTATTAATAAGAAGCCTGTTGATATCTTGCATCTTGAATGGAGAACCCAGCCTGTGATGGTGTCTACTGTTGAGTTGCATCTCCCTCTCTTCCCTTTTGCAGAGGTGATTTCCGCACAGGGAAGCGGCTGAATATGCGCAAGGTCATCCCATACATTGCCAGCCAGTTCCGGAAGGATAAAATCTGGCTGCGCAGGACCAAGCCCAGCAAACGGGAATACCAGATCTGCCTGGCTGTCGATGACTCTTCAAGTATGACAGATAACCATTCAAAACAGGTACAGAAAGCACGCATTGAGAAATGCCAGCACCCAATACAAAAATTGATGTATTTTTGCTTTTAATAGAACAATTAATAGTTTAAGTAGTTTTGCCCATTTCATGTTTTTAGTTGTAATTGAGGGCTTTTGGGAGAATCTACATTTCTGCTTCTTTTAAATAGTGTTCTCGGTGCATCTTTATTCCTGGGGATGGTAGAATGTGATGTCTGACAGTCTCTATGCCCTCTGTGTTGTGCAGCTGGCTTTCGAGTCCCTGTCAGTGATTGGGAACGCACTCACTCTTCTTGAAGTGGGACACATTTCTGTGTGCAGGTGGGTACTCCAATTCAAAAAGTGCCTTGAGCAGTGCAGCATGTCTCTTATTTTATACCTACTAGAATTCACTGCAGGGATATGCACGCCAAACACTTGAACTCTAGCTCAGGGCTTCTCAACCGGGGGTCCGCGGCCTCCTAGAGGGCCTTGAGGAGGTTTCAAGGGGTCCTCCAAGAAATACGAAGACAGCTGCTTGAATTCCGGTTTTATTTCTACTGGAAGTGGAGATATACCTCAACCGCAGTGTGTAATTTGTGCACAAGTACTGTCCAATGAATGTTTGAAACCTTCCAGATTAGAGACATTTAATTAGCAAGCATGACATGTATAAAAACCAGCAACATTTATTTTTTGAGCAAAAGGCTAAGGAACTGCTTGGTATTAAAGCTGTAATGAAATCCACAACTACCGCAGATAAAAAGCGTCATCGTACATAGTGGTGCAGAAAATTGCTAAAGTAAAAAGTTTGCATTCGTTTGCGGAGAAGTTGATAATGTCGTGTGCCACTGAAATTGTAAAGGAAATGTTTGGAGAGCAGAAGGGCAAGGAACTGGCAGAAATACCAGTGTGGAATGACACTGTCAAACGATGATGGCTTTTATGTCAGAAGACATCATTTTTACAGTGCATTGAACATTGACTTTAATCTGTCTGGTCTACTCACCTAATGTAATACTTACTATCCTGAACTCGCCACGGAACAAGCCGCTACACAAGAAGCTGAACTGCCGCCCTCAGTCCCATCAAAGCTGTTAGAAGAGCTCACTGACACTTCATCAGACAGCTCCCTCAGAACCAGGTTCAGTGAAATGATGCTGGAGACATTTTGGTGCGAGTGCTCGATGAATAAAGCATTGCTTCTTCTAGGCACTGAAAGTGTTGGTCCCATTCAGTACAACCTACTTATGTGAAACCTGATTTTATATATATATATATATATATATATATATATCTATATATATATATATATATAATCAGTAGGTCTTCTTTCCATCCCGTGTGTGTATGCATGTGGTGGGCCATGGAATTTTTAAAAGGGGGGGGGGGGTGCCTCAGAAGAAAAAAGGTTAATCTCCTTCTCTAGCTGACCCAGAGGTGGTGACATTCTTAGAAGAGCATTTCTAAGGCTAATCTCATTAAAACATTCCTAAATCCTAGTCCCAAGTAACTTCGTGCTCTTACAGAGTTAAGGTACAAAGTTTTGAAGTACAAGTAGAATGAAAAAATATGAAGTATATCCTAAAAATCCTGAATGCTACATCTTGATTACTTAAATAATCCTGCTAAAACATTTATTTATTCTTCTCTTTCAAGTGGACCTCTTTATAAATTATACTTTGTTATGAGAAAAGAGAGAATGTTGGAATTAATGTAATGTGCTTCAAACATCTATGAGGCTCTGAATAGAGAAATATCCCCTTTTCAAATACACTATATGAAACCATGTTTTAATGGGCATGATGTCCCGCTAGTGCAGCAGGTCCCAAATGTTGCTAATGTTGCCACTAATGCTGAGAATACCAATGACTGAGTGGCATATTTGTTCTTAATTTTACCCAAACCAATATGTTTCTGCAATGGTGACTGCTGTGAGAACCTCTCAAGTATTACTTGTATGAACTTCTTGTTCTACATTAGTAAGTGTTATTTGACCCTTCTGCAGAGTGCCCATAGAGCCAGCTAGAATCTGTCTTGCAGGATAACTTCATTATTTTATACAGTATATATATTTTGTTTTTACTGTGCAGTAGTAAATTTGTAAGGTTTCTGTATTTTTTTTTTTTCTTTTTCAGTTTTGGAGAAACTGTTCAACTTTTACACCCATTTCATGAACAGTTTAATGACCAGTCCGGAGCCAGAATACTTCGACTCTGCAAATTTCAACAGAAGAAGACTAAAATCGCCCAGGTGTGTAGCGAAATGATTTGTGATCTAAGCAGTCTAGCCTGATTACTTCAGGTAACCCCGGAGTCCATCAACAGCCAGGTTTTTTGAGTATCTTGCGCATTCTGTTTCATCAGTTAGAAATGATGTTAAACGGTTTACTAGTCTTAAAAACCTCTTTTGAAATGCTTGTCCTCTTTTTGCCGTGCAGTTTTTGGAATCGGCAGCCAGCATGTTTGTCGCAGCTCGGCAGCAGTCTCACAGCAGCAACAACACTGGTGAGTAGCGGACCTCTTTCAACACTGCAAAGCTCATACATGCCACGTCAAGCAGCAGACCTGCTAACTGGTCCCTGTCAGGGGTATATCCCCATACACATTTATTGTATGACTTATTCACCTGAATGTATTGTATTATTGATAGTATGGTGCAAAGTTAGTAGTCAGTAAATGAGAGGATCCAATACCAGTTTTGTAACTGTTGGATTTTTGCATTCTGCAGAATGTTTGTTGCTCCTTTTGAACTTGAGTATTTTGTATCCCTAGAAACGGCTCAGTTACTGCTGATCGTGTCTGATGGAAGAGGCCTTTTCTTGGAAGGAAAGGAACGGGTCACAGCAGCAGTTCAGGCAGCTCGAAACGCCAACATCTTTGTCATCTTCGTGGTGCTGGACAACCCCAATTCCAGGGTAAGAGCCCAGAATGGGCCATTAGGGTTTAAATCTATAAACTTTGATGCAAAAATAACCCATATAGAAATCAGTCATAGGGCTGTAAACTTGTTGCTTTAGGTATCCCACGTATAAACACCCAAAGGTGTTCATCAGTAAAGAAAATTCACACATGTCCATTTTTTTTCAGGACTCAATACTGGACATTAAGGTTCCCATCTTCAAAGGGCCAGGAGAAATGCCGGAGATCCGCTCCTACATGGAGGAGTTCCCGTTCCCATTCTACATGATCCTGAGAGACGTGAACGCTCTTCCTGAGACCTTGAGCGACGCACTGCGCCAGTGGTTTGAGCTGGTCACAACGACCGACCAGTAGTGAACAAGCCTGGAAAAACACTCTGTATGCATGGATACAATGCTATACATGGATAAATCAATATACATTGATACATCAATATACATTGCTGCTACAGTTAAAAGCGAGGGCCCAAGGGACCTGCTTCTTGCATGTTCCTTTTTTTCTTTTTACCACAAGCCCATTCTCTGTGGATCTGTTACCTGTTTACAGTGGTTCTTTGCTTTCGCTGCCCTCAAGAGAATTGAAGAAATGTTTACCATATGTACAGGTTTTGTTTTTGTAAAATGTGATGTTTCAGAAGCAGAGCTGTTTAGAGCATGATACACTTTGTAAAGCGGTTAATGTTTTGTCAAAGACTGTTGTGTAAGATAAAGATTACATTGGTGGCCGATCAGCACCCACAACAGCAGGACTTGTGAATGACTTTAATATTGAAAAAACAAGGTCAAAGAAGAGAGTATTTCCACATGTTTTGTTCAAATCGAAATGCATCATGTTTAACTACATGTAGTTCTTTATTTTAGCTTTTTTTTTCTTTCAAAGGACTGCACTGCAGTAATGGCTACAATAAATAATAGTACTGTAAAGCACTGTGGTTGAAATATTGTAGCTGTTTAGCATTGTTTGCATTTTCTTTAATGCAGCTTATTGTGTTTAAGTTATTGTGCAGACAGCATATTTTAGCATGATGATGTTCAGTGGTTCATATGGGTGCAATTCAGATTGAATTGTGAACTATGCAATTAAACAGCAAGTGGGGCCATTATGTTTTGTATTCTGTATAATCAGCTGCCCAAACTATATATGACTATATATATGAAGGACGTTGTGTTATGTTTATACAGCACAGTGCATCAATAATAAAAGTGGGTTATCTCCTGTCACTAGTTAGAATAAAATACATTTGTGTCAATACCATTTGCCACCCCGTCTTATTAAACAACAAACCATTTGTGACTGAAGTGTGTGTGTGTGTGTGTGTGTGTGTGTGTGTGTGTGTGTCTATATATATATATATATATACACACACACACACACACACAGCTCTGCAAAAAACTGAGACCACTGCAAAATTATCAGTTTCTCTGGTTTTACTATTTATAGGTATGTGTTTGGGTAAAATGACAACTGCTCAAAATAACAAAAAAGATGCAGTGTTGTCAGACCTCGAATAATGCAAAGAAAATAAGTTCATATTCCTTTTTAAACAACACAATACTAATGTTTTAACTTAGGAAGAGTTCAGAAATCAATATTTGGTGGAATAACCCTGATTTTCAAGCACAGCTTTCATGCGTCTTGGCATGCTCTCCACCAGTCTTTCACATTGATGTTGGGTGACTTTATGCCACTCCTGGCGCAAAAATTCAAGCAGCTCGGCTTTGTTTGATGGCTTGTGACCATCCATCTTCCTCTTGATCACATTCCAGAGGTTTTCAGTGGGGTTCAGGTCTGGAGATTGGGCAGGCCATGACAGGGTCTTGATCTGGTGGTCCTCCATCCACACCTTGATTGACCTGGTTGTGTGGCATGGAGCATTGTCCTGCTGGAAAAACCAATCCTCAGAGTTGGGGAACATTGTCAGAGCAGAAGGAAGCAAGTTTTCTTCCAGGACAACCTTGTACTTGGCTTGATTCATGCGTCCTTCACAAAGACAAATCTGCCCGATTCCAGCCTTGCTGAAGCACCCCCAGATCATCACTGATCCTCCACCACATTTCACAGTGGGTGCGAGACACTGTGGCTTGTAGGCCTCTCCAGGTCTCCGTCTAACCATAAGACGACCAGGTGTTGGGCAAAGCTGAAGATTGGACTCATCCGAGAAGATGACCTTACTCCAGTCCTCTACGGTCCAATCCTTATGGTCTTTTGCAAACCTCAGCCTGGCTCTTCTTTGCTTCTCATTGATGAAGGGCTTTTTTTCTAGCTTTGCACGACTTCAGCCCTGCCCCTAGGAGCCTGTTTCGAACCGTCCTCGCCGTGCACTTCACCCCAGCTGCCGTTTGCCATTCTTTTTGTAGGTCACTTGATGTCATCCTACGGTTGCTGAGTGACATTTGAATGAGTTGGCGGTCATCCCGGTCAGTGGAGAGTCGTTTTCGCCCTCTGCCGGTCTGTAGCTTTGTTGTCCCCAATGTGTGCTGCTTGACCTTGTTCTTATGAACCGCTGTCTTTGAAATTTTAAGGATGGAAGCAACCCGACGCTCACTGTATCCCTCTGCCAGTAAAGCCAGAATTGAACCCTTCTTTTCCTCACTCAAAACTTTCCTTTAACTCTTTGGGCATGGTCAATAGTTATTTTTTTTATTCCAGTTACTTTTGAGGTACTACTAGCACTGTTTTGCCATCCAGCTGGTCCTATTGCAAGAGTATAGTGATGACCACAGGAGTGGTTTTTATACTTTTCCTCATTAAATAAGATTTGGTTCAGATGATCCCCCTAATCAGTACCTCATTCAGTAGAATGAGGTGTGCCTGTGTTGGAATTCAACAGACACTGGAATGGAATGGCTGCCATACATGTAGAGATGCTGATTTAAGAAAAATTTGCAGTGGTCTCAAAATTTTTTCCAGAGCTATATATATATATATATATATATAACTAAAATATATCATACACAATATATATATAAATATACGCGCAACATGCAACAATTTCAAAGGTTTACTGAGTTACAGTTCATATAAGGAAACGTCATTGAGGATAAATCTGAAGGGCTGTATTTCTAGATTTTTCATATAGATTACTCAGCATTATGAATGTTTCTGATGCAGTACAATCCAGTAATAATACTGCAATGTACTATACAAAAATACAGTTAAACTGTGTGTAAGATTACAAACTTAGTGGGCTGTATTATATTTGTAGTAGTTTTAGTATTCAGTTAGGTAAATAACAAAATATTGGAAATATAGGTCTACAGGTGCTAAATTAAAGCAGTTAATGAACAATTTTAAATAAAACATATATATTCTCGCCCCAATAAGAGGATCATTAAACATGTACCAATAACAGACTAATATAAAATGCATAATATACAGGGGTTGGTATGAAGTATACAATTTGGAAGTGTTTTTGCAACCAGAGTATTTTCAATCCAATAAAAACGTCTCCGGTCCACCAAGGGGCGCTGCACTCAGGAAAAAAGTGTGTGTCTCCTCTTGAATGAGGTTCGTCGATGGTGTGTTTGTATCACATGTCTTCATGTGCTTGTCGGATCTGAATCCGCTGTAGTGTAGGTCGGGGCATTTGTATGTATCGTGCATTGTGAATAAAGACGAAAAAGAAGCAGAAATACCTCATTAATACATGGCTGCCTCCAGATTGCCTCCCGCAGCGTTAACCCTTAAACAGGTAAGCGCTCGGGTTTGTATATAGTACTGTACTCTGTTTCTGTAACGCGAAACACCGTACACTCAATGACCTGAGTCAGTGTCGTGTGAGAGAGTGTGTCACGTTATTATGCTGCACAGTTTACAGTCGTTATTTTATTTACACTAGCGGTATCTTACTTTAACCTGGTGTGCTACAAAAAATATTGTCACAGATAGCGTCGTCAGGAATTGCTGACCTTGTCAGCTGTGTCTTTATACTAAGCCTGTTGGAAAGTGTTTCTTTCTCAACATTTAAAGTAGTGTATAAGATGTGATGTATAGTATATATATATATATATATATATATATATATATATATATATATATAGAGAGAGAGAGAGAGAGAGAGAGAGAGAGAGAGAGAGAGAGAGAGAGAGAGAGAGAGACTCGGTAAAGAAAACATTGACAAAGTAGCTGTTCCGTTTGTAAAGTTAATAACCACTGATGTTCGTGTTGTCAAAGCCAAACCAATATTTGTAAAGGTAAAATGATTCCGGCGAATCTGGGTTTGATTTCTATCAACTCTTATTATACTGTATTAAAAAAAAAAAAAAAAATAAGTGAGAGAAAATGATGGTCCATTACGGGATTTAATGACGTAGGCACATACATAGAGGATGCCGAATGAGTGATACTGTAAAGCCATAGTAAATATTTGCGAGCCTTTTGCTGTGCGTTTTTCGCGTATGAAGAAAAAAAAAAACCCGCAAACATTTTTGGCACGAATATCAAATAATTCCACTAACAATACATACTTCGTATTGCAACAGTTCACGAACATTTCTTCACCAAAATTGGTTGCATGGGTGTGATTCACCAAATTCTATGGATTTACAGTATTCGGTTTATAGTTGCTAGATATGTGAATTGTTGATTATACACTTACACATACAGCATACCAACACCAGATACACTTACACATACAGCATACCAACACCAGATACACATACACATACAGCATACCGACACCAGATACACTTACACATACAGCATACCGACACCAGATACACTTACACATACAGCATACACATACACATACAGCATACCAACACCAGATACACTTACTTACAACTTACCCCATACGCATACCCATACACACCAGATACCCACTACACATACAGCAGGTACAACACACCAGATACTTACACATTACAGCATCCCAACACCATACATTACACATGTAGTCAGCATAACCAACACCAGATAACACTTACACATACAGCATACCAACACCAGATACACATACAGCATACAACACCAGATACACTTACACATACAGCATACCAACACCAGATACACATACAGCATACCAACACCAGATACACTTACACATACAGCATACCAACACCAGATACACTTACACATACAGCATACCAACACCAGATACACTTACACATACAGCATACCAACACCAGATACACTTACACATACAGCATACCAACACCAGATACACTTACACATACAGCATACCAACACCAGATACACTTACACATACAGCATACCAACACCAGATACACTTACACATACAGCATACCAACACCAGATACACTTACACATACAGCATACCATACAACACAGATACACTTACACATACAGCATACCAACACCAGATACACTTACACATACAGCATACCAACACCAGATACACTTACACATACAGCATACCAACACCAGATACACTTACACATACAGCATACCAACACCAGATACACATACACATACAGCATACCAACACCAGATACACTTACACATACAGCATACCAACACCAGATACACTTACACATACAGCATACCAACACCAGATACACATACACATACAGCATACCAACACCAGATACACTTACACATACAGCATACCAACACCAGATACACTTACACATACAGCATACCAACACCAGATACACTTACACATACAGCATACCAACACCAGATACACTTACACATACAGCATACCAACACCAGATACACATACACATACAGCATACCAACACCAGATACACTTACACATACAGCATACCAACACCAGATACACTTACACATACAGCATACCAACACCAGATACACATACAGATACAGCATACCAACACCAGATACACATACACATACAGCATACCAACACCAGATACACTTACACATACAGCATACCAACACCAGATACACTTACACATACAGCATACCAACACCAGATACACTTACACATACAGCATACCAACACCAGATACACTTACACATACAGCATACCAACACCAGATACACTACACATACACACCAGCATACACACTTACAGCATACCAACACCAGATACACTTACACATACAGCATACCAACACCAGATACACTTACACATACAGCATACCAACACCAGATACACATACACATACAGCATACCAACACCAGATACACTTACACATACAGCATACCAACACCAGATACACATACACATACAGCATACCAACACCAGATACACTTACACATACAGCATACCTACACCAGATACACTTACACATACAGCATACCAACACCAGATACACTTACACATACAGCATACCAACACCAGATACACTTACACATACAGCATACCAACACCAGATACACTTACACATACAGCATACCAACACCAGATACACTTACACATACAGCATACCAACACCAGATACACTTACACATACAGCATACCAACACCAGATACACTTACACATACAGCATACCAACACCAGATACACTTACACATACAGCATACCAACACCAGATACACTTACACATACAGCATACCAACACCAGATACACTTACACATACAGCATACCAACACCAGATACACATACACATACAGCATACCAACACCAGATACACTTACACATACAGCATACCAACACCAGATACACTTACACATACAGCATACCAACACCAGATACACTTACACATACAGCATACCAACACCAGATACACTTACACATACAGCATACCAACACCAGATACACTTACACATACAGCATACCAACATAGATACACATACACATACAGCATACCAACACCAGATACACTTACACATACAGCATACCAACACCAGATACACTTACACATACAGCATACCAACACCAGATACACTTACACATACAGCATACCAACACCAGATACACTTACACATACAGCATACCAACACCAGATACATACCATACACCAGATACACTTACACATACAGCATACCAACACCAGATACACTTACACATACAGCATACCAACACCAGATACACTTACACATACAGCATACCAACACCAGATACACTTACACATACAGCATACCAACACCAGATACACTTACACATACAGCATACCAACACCAGATACACTTACACATACAGCATACCAACACCAGATACACATTCCACATACAGCATACCAACACCAGATACACTTACACATACAGCATACCAACACCAGATACACTTACACATACAGCATACCAACACCAGATACACTTACACATACAGCATACCAACACCAGATACACTTACACATACAGCATACCAACACCAGATACACATACACATACAGCATACCAACACCAGATACACTTACACATACAGCATACCAACACCAGATACACTTACACATACAGCATACCAACACCAGATACACTTACACATACAGCATACCAACACCAGATACACTTACACATACAGCATACCAACACCAGATACACTTACACATACAGCATACCAACACCAGATACACTTACACATACAGCATACCAACACCAGATACACTTACACATACAGCATACCAACACCAGATACACTTACACATACAGCATACCAACACCAGATACACTTACACATACAGCATACCAACACCAGATACACTTACACATACAGCATACCAACACCAGATACACATACACATACAGCATACCAACACCAGATACACTTACACATACAGCATACCAACACCAGATACACATACACATACAGCATACCAACACCAGATACACATACACAAACAGCATACCAACACCAGATACACATACACATACAGCATACCAACACCAGATACACTTACACATACAGCATACCAACACCAGATACATTTACACATACAGCATACCTACACCAGATACACTCAGATAGTGCCGCTCTTGTGAATGTGTATGCGCATACCATCCACCAGATAACTTGTCACATAGTTGTGCATGTATGTGCCATGTTCAAACTATACCCTACACATACAGCACCACACCAGATACACTTACACATACAGCATACCTACACCAGATACACTTACACATACAGCATACCAACACCAGATACACTTACACATACAGCATACCAACACCAGATACACTTACACATACAGCATACCAACACCAGATACACTTACACATACAGCATACCAACACCAGATACACTTACACATACAGCATACAGCATACCATACAGCCAGATACACTTACAGCATACCAGATACACTACACATACAGCATACCAACACCAGATACACTTACACATACAGCATACCAACACCAGATACACTTACACATACAGCATACCAACACCAGATACACTTACACATACAGCATACCAACACCAGATACACTTACACATACAGCATACCAACATACCATACACCAGATACAGCATACCAACACCAGATACACTTACACATACAGCATACCAACACCAGATACACTTACACATACAGCATACCAACACCAGATACACTTACACATACAGCATACCAACACCAGATACACTTACACATACAGCATACCAACACCAGATACACTTACACATACAGCATACCAACACCAGATACACTTACACATACAGCATACCAACACCAGATACACTTACACATACAGCATACCAACACCAGATACACTTACACATACAGCATACCAACACCAGATACACTTACACATACAGCATACCAACACCAGATACACTTACACATACAGCATACCAACACCAGATACACTTACACATACAGCATACCAACACCAGATACACTTACACATACAGCATACCAACACCAGATACACTTACACATACAGCATACCAACACCAGATACACTTACACATACAGCATACCAACACCAGATACACTTACACATACAGCATACCAACACCAGATACACTTACACATACAGCATACCAACACCAGATACACTTACACATACAGCATACCAACACCAGATACACATACACATACAGCATACCAACACCAGATACACTTACACATACAGCATACCAACACCAGATACACATACACACAGCATACCATACAGCATACCAACACCAGATACACTTACACATACAGCATACCAACACCAGATACACTTACACATACAGCATACCAACACCAGATACACTTACACATACAGCATACCAACACCAGATACACTTACACATACAGCATACCAACACCAGATACACTTACACATACAGCATACCAACACCAGATACACTTACACATACAGCATACCAACACCAGATACACTTACACATACAGCATACCAACACCAGATACACATACACATACAGCATACCAACACCAGATACACTTACACATACAGCATACCAACACCAGATACACTTACACATACAGCATACCAACACCAGATACACTTACACATACAGCATACGGGTCTATTGTGCAATTGTGTATGTCGTATCGGTTAAGGATTCAGGTATGGATGTGGTCTATATAGAATGCTGTATGTCGCTATGCGTTGTGGCTATGTCGAATCGTGTTGTCCCCGTATGGATGTGTGTACGTCATACTGTGAATAGTGTATCGCGTATGGATGTGGTCTATATGAATGATTAGTATGTCGATGCGTGGTATGTGGGCGTCTAGTGTGTATGATTCGTATGTCGTATGATTGTGGTCCTAGTGAATGCTGTATGTCGGATGCGATGTATGGTCCTATGTCGAATGTTATGTCGTATGGGTGTCAGGATTATGCTAGTATGTCGTATTAGGCTGTGCGTCTATCGTGAATGTGTATGTCCGTATGGATGTGCGTCTATGTGAATAGGTCCGTATAGTCGTACAGCGTGGTGGTCTATCGTAGTATGCAGATATGCGGTATGTGCGTCTATGTCGTATGTCGTGTCGTCACGTATCCAGACACATACAGCATACCAACACCAGATACACATACACATACAGCATACCAACACCAGATACACTTACACATACAGCATACCAACACCAGATACACTTACACATACAGCATACCAACACCAGATACACTTACACATACAGCATACCAACACCAGATACACTTACACATACAGCATACCAACACCAGATACACATACAGCATACAGATACATACACACTTACACATACAGCATACCAACACCAGATACACTTACACATACAGCATACCAACACCAGATACACTTACACATACAGCATACCAACACCAGATACACTTACACATACAGCATACCAACACCAGATACACTTACACATACAGCATACCAACACCAGATACACTTACACATACAGCATACCAACACCAGATACACTTACACATACAGCATACCAACACCAGATACACTTACACATACAGCATACCAACACCAGATACACTTACACATACAGCATACCAACACCAGATACACTTACACATACAGCATACCAACACCAGATACACAGATTACACATACAGCATACCAACACCAGATACACTTACACATACAGCATACCAACACCAGATACACATACACATACAGCATACCAACACCAGATACACTTACACATACCAACAGCATACCAACACCAGATACACACCAGATACACATACAGCATACCAACACCAGATACACTTACACATACAGCATACCAACACCAGATACACTTACACATACAGCATACCAACACCAGATACACTTACACATACAGCATACCAACACCAGATACACTTACACATACAGCATACCAGCACCAGATACACAACACCAGATACCAACACCAGATACACACACATACAGCATACCAACACCAGATACACTTACACATACAGCATACCAACACCAGATACACTTACACATACAGCATACCAACACCAGATACACTTACACATACAGCATACCAACACCAGATACACTTACACATACAGCATACCAACACCAGATACACATACACATACACATACAGCATACCAACACCAGATACACATACACATACAGCATACCAACACCAGATACACTTACACATACAGCATACCAACACCAGATACACTTACACATACACAGCATACCAACACCAGATACACATACACATACAGCATACCAACACCAGATACACATACACAAACAGCATACCAACACCAGATACACATACACATACAGCATACCAACACCAGATACACATACACATACAGCATACCAACACCAGATACACATACACATACAGCATACAACACCAGCATACCAACAGCATACCAACACCAGATACACTTACACATACAGCATACCAACACCAGATACACTTACACATACAGCATACCAACACCAGATACACTTACACATACAGCATACCAACACCAGATACACTTACACATACAGCATACCAACACCAGATACACTTACACATACAGCATACCAACACCAGATACACATACACATACAGCATACCAACACCAGATACACATACACATACAGCATACCAACACCAGATACACTTACACATACAGCATACCAACACCAGATACACATACACATACAGCATACCAACACCAGATACACTTACACATACAGCATACCAACACCAGATACACTTACACATACAGCATACCAACACCAGATACACTTACATACAGCATACCAACACCAGATACACACATACAGCATACAGCATACCAACACCAGATACACATACAGCATACAGCATACCAACACCAGATACACTTACACATACAGCATACCAACACCAGATACACTTACACATACAGCATACCAACACCAGATACACATACAGCATACATACACATACACCATACAACACCAGATACACACACATACAGCATACCAACACCAGATACACTTACACATACAGCATACCAACACCAGATACACTTACACCAGCATACAGCATACCAACACCAGATACACTTACACATACAGCATACCAACACCAGATACACTTACACATACAGCATACCGACACCAGATACACTTACACATACAGCATACCAACACCAGATACACTTACACATACAGCATACCAACACCAGATACACTTACACATACAGCATACCAACACCAGATACACATACAGCATACAGCATACCAACACCAGATACACTTACACATACAGCATACCAACACCAGATACACTTACACATACAGCATACCAACACCAGATACACTTACACATACAGCATACCAACACCAGATACACATACACATACAGCATACCAACACCAGATACACTTACACATACACCAGATACACTTACACATACAGCATACCAACACCAGATACACTTACACATACAGCATACCAACACCAGATACACTTACACATACAGCATACCAACACCAGATACACATACAGCATACCAACACCAGATACACATACACATACAGCATACCAACACCAGATACACTTACACATACAGCATACCAACACCAGATACACTTACACATACAGCATACCAACACCAGATACACTTACACATACAGCATACCAACACCAGATACACTTACACATACAGCATACACCAGATACACTTACACATACAGCATACACACCAGATACACTTACACATACAGCATACCAACACCAGATACACTTACACATACAGCATACCAACACCAGATACACTTACACATACAGCATACCAACACCAGATACACTTACACATACAGCATACCAACACCAGATACACTTACACATACAGCATACCAACACCAGATACACATACAGCATACCAACACCAGATACACATACACAAACAGCATACCAACACCAGATACACATACACATACAGCATACCAACACCAGATACACTTACACATACAGCATACCAACACCAGATACACTTACACATACAGCATACCAACACCAGATACACTTACACATACAGCATACCAACACCAGATACACTTACACATACAGCATACAGCATACCAACACCAGATACACTTACACATACAGCATACCAACACCAGATACACTTACACATACAGCATACCAACACCAGATACACTTACACATACAGCATACCAACACCAGATACACTTACACATACAGCATACCAACACCAGATACACTTACACATACAGCATACCAACACCAGATACACCAGCATACCAACACCAGATACACTTACACATACAGCATACCAACACCAGATACACTTACACATACAGCATACCAACACCAGATACACTTACACATACAGCATACCAACACCAGATACACTTACACATACAGCATACCAACACCAGATACACTTACACATACAGCATACCAACACCAGATACCCACACCAGCATACCAACACCAGATACACATACACATACAGCATACCAACACCAGATACACATACAGCATACAGCATACCAACACCAGATACACTTACACATACAGCATACCAACACCAGATACACTTACACATACAGCATACCAACACCAGATACACATACAGCATACCAACACCAGATACACATACACATACAGCATACCAACACCAGATACACAGATACAACACCAGATACACATACAGCATACCAACACCAGATACACTTACACATACAGCATACCAACACCAGATACACATACACATACAGCATACCAACACCAGATACACTTACACATACAGCATACCAACACCAGATACACTACACATACAGCATACAGCATACCAACACCAGATACACTTACACATACAGCATACCAACACCAGATACACATACACATACAGCATACCAACACCAGATACACTTACACATACAGCATACCAACACCAGATACACATACAGCATACAGCATACACAACACATACAGCATACCAACACCAGATACACTTACACATACAGCATACCAACACCAGATACACTTACACATACAGCATACCAACACCAGATACACTTACACATACAGCATACCAACACCAGATACACTTACACATACAGCATACCAACACCAGATACACTTACACATACAGCATACCAACACCAGATACACTTACACATACAGCATACCAACACCAGATACACTTACACATACAGCATACCAACACCAGATACACTTACACATACAGCATACCAACACCAGATACACTTACACATACAGCATACCAGATACACTTACACATACAGCATACCATCACCAGATACACTTACACATACAGCATACCAACACCAGATACACTTACCACACCAGATACAGCATACAGCATACAACACCAGATACACTTACACATACAGCATACCAACACCAGATACACTTACACATACAGCATACCAACACCAGATACACTTACACATACAGCATACCAACACCAGATACACTTACACATACAGCATACCAACACCAGATACACTTACACATACAGCATACCAACACCAGATACACTTACACATACAGCATACCAACACCAGATACACTTACACATACAGCATACCAACACCAGATACACTTACACATACAGCATACCAACACCAGATACACTTACACATACAGCATACCAACACCAGATACACTTACACATACAGTATACCGACACCAGAGATACGGTTTTGCAATCGTTATTCTCTCATGTCTGTTTTTAGTTTTTACAGCGTCAGAAGGTCCTTTGTTTGTACAGGACATTGTTGCGAACTATCCGCCTGGTACCCAATGAGGCTGATCGGCAATACCTGACTAGCTGGGCTAGAGACGAGTTCAAGAGGAACAGAGGGGCCAAAGAAGAGGCAAGTCACCTTTTCTGTTCAACTGAATCCTGATTAACCAGACATGATGTATAAATTATCTGACTACACACAGATGGGGGACAATATTTGGATTTGGCTGCTTTATTATAATAGTGATGTAGTTGGATCTGGACATGGACATGTAGTGAACTGATAACACTTTAGTGAAAACAGATACAACTACCAATTAGGCACTAGAAGGTAAATGCTGCGGCCTTACCTCCTACTTGCTACCCAGTTCTGTGTCTTGGTACTCAGTCATGCTGGATATGTATTGTATGGTGTTTTGCCCAATTCTGTCTCAGATGTGCGATACACTTTTGGTGTTACAGTTAGCTAGCCACCATACAGATTGTTATCTTGTACAACTATAAGAATTGCAATTCACTGTTCTATAGATTAACCCAGAAGCCCAGCCTTGAATAAACCCAGCCAACCAGGTAAATAAATCTAAGGGCAATCTTCAATGAAGGGAAACTGAATATCACACTTGGAATGCTGGTACTTTTAACTCAGTCTGAGACAGTTCTCTGTGACAGTACCTTTTGAAGTAAGCCGTAGGTCATAGGTCAAATTGTGACCTGGGATTATCTCAAGAACCATTACTACAACATGCTTATAAGGGGTCCTTTCTTACTCTGTCTTCTGACACCACTTCCCCAGAAACATGTCCATTTCAGCTACAGTAGCACTTCTATTATTATTATAATTTTGTTTTTTCTGGAGATGTGTAAAATCTTCCTTTCCTTTCCCACAGGATGCGATTCGGATGATGGTTTCACAAGGCAACTTACATCTTCAGGAGCTTCAGAGAACACTTCAGCTAGCGAAGAGTTAGCGGACAAGAGTTACTGAACATTTTCTAGGAACAAGATCATGCCAACTGCTCTGTGAAAAGAACAATTATATATTTACATATATATATATATCTCTCAACGTGTTTATACGGCTACTCTGAAAATGTGTTGAACATTTTAAAAGGGGTTGTGATGGGGTGTTGACTAAAATATACTTGTATTGAATAAAACGGCTTACTAAAGTACACAAAGAGAATTTTTATTTAAACAGTTTGGCTGATGAACATTCAGTATTCGAGAGATATGTGTTGTAAAGTAAATCTCTTTGTTTTTACTCACACAGCTCTATTAACAAAGCTTATATCTGCATTTTACAGTTTTTATACCGCACTAAAAAACAGAATAGAAAATTGCATATACAATTTAACTACAAAAAACAAAACAAAAAAAAAACAGGATTTGTCAGTGCATTCATCCCGTGGTAGACTGAACACTGTCATGAAGTTTAACACTTCAGTCCATAGTAGAGAGCTGTCTTGTCAGCCTCTATGTATGTAAGGCTAAGGGTTATGTTTACTGTTGTGTTATGAAGAAGTTGGCTGGCATGTCCGGTGCTTTAATGGCTTCTAGTGAGGAATTAACGTGACAGAACATAGTTTTTCCAGTTTTGTTTTGCCTCAACCAGCAACCGCACTCAAATCCCTGTCTTACAATGACACAGAAACATATATGGGACAGTTCATATTAGCATAATAGCTGGTAAACAATGGGTTCCTGCCAGGGTTGGGCTCAATTCCTGTTTCAGAATTCCAATTAGTTTTTAAAATCTATTCCCAATATCAATTCCTTCAAAGGCTTTGGAATCGAAATTGATATTTTAGAGACATAATAATTGTTCTAATTGTTCAACTGCTGTTATTTGAATCTAGTTTAATTGACTAAATGACTTCAGTTTAAATACTTTGGTGCCACTGTGAGAAGCTCATTTAACAGAATGCTGCGGATTGCAAGTTTGAATCAGTGATGTGTTGGAATTGATTAGAAGGGAATGAGAATTGGAACTGAGCCCAGTCCTGGCTGCTACATGCACATCAACATGTTTTGTCATTTGTTTTGTGCAAACTGCACTGGAGCATGTGCTTTAATAATTCTTCCTCTTTTAACCGTTTATTGGTAGCAATTAATTCAATGTGTTTTTCAATGGGTGTAGGCAAAGGTGTATTATGCTTAGTATGACAAGTGTTGCCGTTTTTGAATAGCACTGTATACAAACTATTGTAAAAAAAACACTTGGACTCTCCTTTCATGTTAGTGCCAGTAAAATAAATATTTCTATAAAAACTGAAGTTACCAAACCTTTCTGTAGATATTCCAGTTAGTAGGAGTTAAAAAACCTTGTTTAACAAAAAAGCTCAGATTGTACATCATCCATTAAAACACAACAACATTTTCTATCATTCACCTATGTGAACTGTTAACAGAAAAAAAAAAAAACGTATGCATTAATTCTGGGATTCTGGGTTCATATTATTTTTATTTGTTTCATATTTTAGTTTAGCAAATTGTTTCCGGCTGCCCATTTAGTCTGAATGTCCAATCCAGAGCCACCTGAGATCCATTAACTAGAAATGCAACCTGCAGTCCCCCAATAATCATGCAACATTGCTTGGTATCTGCTTACTGCATTCTTCCATAGTCTGCTCTCTTTCACATTAGAAAGCAGACTTTATCGGCTGCTTGGCATCTTTAAATGCGCCAAAGTGGACAACATTTTTTTTTCATCATGGGCTAATAAGGTAACAAACTTTTAAAATATATTAAAACTCTTAACTTTTTTCACTCCATATAGGACGATGTACCGTTTGATGAAAAATCTACACTTGATATGAATGCCTATACTGTAATTGTGTTTTCGCGGAAGGGACTAGTCGTGCACACGTTCCCTGTCCCTCTGCTAGCTCTCCTTGTGTATGTTAGTCCGTAGCATTCGGAGCTCCTCCTCCAGACTGAGGACTTGCTCCTGTAGAGCTGCTCTGTCCTGCTGGGCTTTCTGCTCACACTGGGAGCGAGCCTCCTCGATCTTCCGCTCGTACCACTTCTCCATCTGCGTGGCGACAGCCTCAAAGAGGTACTGTGTGATCTCCAGAGCGTGCAGGGTGTCCCGCTCCTGCTGGGGAGCAGGGAGCTCTGGAAGCCCGACCTGGCTTGGCTTGGGCTTGGGAAGGTCGGTCCTTCCTTGGGAGTGTCTCCTTGGATGTCTCCCCCTGTCTTGCCCCTGTCTGCTGCTGCGACGCTCAGTAGGCGGAGACAGGCTGAACGTTCCTGTGCAGAAGCTCTCTGAAGCCTTTATGTGCACTTGTCTGGGTTGAGAAGCTGGGGTCTCTGTTTCTTGCAGTTCGTCCTGTGTCCTACTGGAGGCAGCAGAGGCAGATGTCCGCTCTTTGGGCCGAACGACTCTGGGAGAAGTAGCTATGGGGCTCCTTGAAACGGGTGCAGAGAACTCAATCAGCAGGGGCTGCTGTTTCACATCTGTACCAACAAGAGTAGGAGGCAAGTCAATAGCAGTGTGGAGATGCACATACACACATGATGTGACAAAATCACTGTACACATTTAACAACAATGCATTCCTATATTTAGCTTTCTACTTTGTGGAATTCACATTGATAGTGGTAACTGTAGTGTTCTCTCTCTGGTACGATACAATACCTGGTGGGCTGTCTTCTTGAACCACAAGGTACTGTTTCCCTGAGCCCTCCTTGGCCAGGCTCTGTTGCTGGGCCTCTCTGGGTGGAAGGCAGGCAGCCCCACTGAGGCCGTTGTCCCGAGTGCTCGGGTCACTCTCGGTGGTCTGGCTCTCAGTAAGGGCCTCAAAAGTAGAGGACTTGGGTTTTGAATTTTTGGAATCTCCAGAAAGCCGCACCTCAATGTTCTGGATCTTAGACATGCACCAGTTTTTCAATTCATTGACTACAGATGCCTGCAAAATAAAACAAATCAAATTAAAATGCTGCATGCAACTAGGACAATTTTTGGTTTCAGCTGAAGTTTTTTGTAGACTGCTGGCACTCTGAGTGAGTGTGCTTTGTCACCTGTTTCTTTTCCCCCTCCAGCTTCTCCAGAACAGCCCGCTGGTCAATGCGATGGAGGCACTCTGTTCTTTCTGCAGATATTCTTTCCAAGGTCATCTTATCCATTACCTTTAACTGTTAGGAAGGTGGAATGTATACAAATGACAAGGCTTTAACTGAAGAGTAACACATTATCTTGGGAATCTAGATTACCTGAAAAATCAGACTGGTTTCAATTTATGATTACACTGATGATTCGAATTTGAATTAAAAGAGCATTTGTTTCAGATATTCTGTTGGAGTCAGTCTGTAAATACAGTATAATCGTAAATCTCGAAAAACTACTCACTTCTAAATCTTTTGTAGTCATTTTTGTATTACTTCAGTATAAACACATGTTAATTTGGATTCATATGTTGTTTTTTTCTGACTTTATGTGAACGAAAAGACACAAATTCGCCCGTTTTCTCATTGGAAATAGTGATATTTTGAAATTTACCTGTCCTGGTCACAAAAGCAAAATTTGTGGGGAATAATAGCCATTTTCTATACTTTTGAGGCATAAGCAATTAGGAAATAACACTTACTACCCAGGAACAAACAAACAAACAAACAAACAAACAAACAAACAAATAAATAAATAAATAAATAAAAAAATTGTTACACTGTTATTTTTCCCCACTGAGAACTGAAAATTCAGTATGCGTCCTTTGATCCCACAACCAAACCAGCTTCCTCTTTTACACCCAGGAACTCGAGAGCAGATGTCAGCGAGCTACCAGCCTGTGGAGGATAAAGGTTAGCCCTGCAGGTGTCCGCTCTGAGCTCACTGGCCACCTGGTCAGTAGGGTTTGCTGTAGCGTGACGAGGAGAAACAGTGTCTGAGGCTGTACTTTCACCAGATGAGTCACTTGGGGACCCTCACATAACTATTTTAACCCAACACTGGGTTTAAGAATCCGTAAGTGATGGTGTTTGTACCTGCAGTTTGTTCTTGTGATCGAGCTGCCCCAGTTTGCTGTTCATGTGTTCCTGGATAGTCTGAATCTCAGACTTTAACTCTTCTTTGGTGGCTTCCAGCTGGTTTTCCAGTTTATTAATTAGGGGTTCGCAGCGACAGCCGTTTATTGGGGCCTGAGGAAAGAAGCAGAATGACTTTTCTGATCACAGTCGGAAACTTTAATGGGCAATTACCATTGTCTAAATGGCTTTGTTACTGTACTGTAGAATGATATGGCTACGGCACAGCACTAGTCTAATGCTAATGCTATGGCAACAGACTTCCTTTGTTATTAATCAGCAGGTCCTATCATACTATCTTGATAAATATATTAAAGTTTGACAGCTGTCCGTAACAGTGTCTTGAATTTCATACATAAAAAAACATTCCTTAAATAATTCATGATGAGTTAAGGCTTTATGAATACGGTCATATATGTGTACTGTATATGTTAAATATAATTTATAACATAATTTGGATGTTGGGTTTTTTGTGCAGTCGGGCTGGTCCTACCTGCATGATCTTTCCATCCTTCCCCCTGTACAGTGTGTAGAGCTGGTAGGCCTTATAACTGTGGGGGGGCTGGAGGGAGGGGCCATTCTGTTTGTTTCTCTTCCTCTGATTGGTCTCACGGTGTTGGGTGTCTTTCCTGGGGGCGGGCTCTGTCAATGCAGAGGGCTGCGGGCAAGCGAATGAGCTTCATGTTATTATTTGAGCTACAGTGCTGCAGCTCTGTGATGAATACCCCATTCCTGAACTGCGCCTCATTGCCTGGATTGAAGAACACTTACAAGCTGCACACGGTTGTTTTTAGGAGGTCCCTTCTCCTTCTCCTTTTTCTTTTTATCCTTCTTTGTTCGGGGCTCAGGTGTGGTGGAGCGGGGCTTGTTCTTGCGGTCTCCTCGTTCGCACGGCGGGCGGTCACTGCTGTGGGTGTCGCCTGCCACACTCCCCTGATTGGACGAAGCAACACCCAATTAGAGACTCCCACTGTGTGATAGTGGCTATTCACTGGGATTTGGTCACAAAACATCATATAAAGAAGGCAGTTCATCCATAAATCAGAAATATATATATATATATATATATATATATATATATATATATATATATATATATATATATACACACACACAAAATTAATAGTAGTAGTACAAACAAGAAAAATCTAGTTATAAAATCTACTTTTTAGATGAGAAGTTTTTAACAAATATATAAAGTGGGATTTTATGTTATTTTCACTATGCAAAACAAAACTTGTTTTACATTTCCAAACATTCTATGGTATTGTCACAAAAATAACTGATAAACACATACAGATTATATTCTACAGTTTAATGAAGAGTGCATTTACCTCGTTATACCTCTGTCAAGTTCTTTAGCTCTTTAAAGTTAATGACAGGGATGTGTATTTAGAACACAGCTTCATATGCAGTTGAGCCGATTGAACTAGTTTTACCTTCGTGGGTAACACTTCATCCCTGGTTTTACCTATGTGGGTAACACTTCATCCCTGGTTTTACCTTCGTGGGTAACACTTCATCCCTGGTTTTACCTTCGTGGGTAACACTTCATCCCTGGTTTTACCTTCGTGGGTAACACTTCATCCCTGGTTTTACCTTCGTGGGTAACACTTCATCCCTGGTTTTACCTTCGTGGGTAACACTTCATCCCTGGTTTTACCTTCGTGGGTAACACTTCATCCCTGGTTTTACCTTCGTGGGTAACATCTCATCCCTGGGCACAGACTGCGCCCGGCGCTCTTCTTTTAACTTGTCTCGTCTCTTCCTCACACTTCTACCTCGGCTGAAGCTCTGGACCTGGTTCCCTGAACAATCGTGGGTAACATCTCATCCCTGGGCACAGACTGCGCCCGGCGCTCTTCTTTTAACTTGTCTCTTCTCTTCCTCACACTTCTGCCTCGGCTGAAGCTCTGGACCTGGTTCATGAATATATATATATATATATATATATATATATATATATATATATATATATATATATATATATATATATAATTATCATGTTTAAAATGTTTACAATTTTAAAGTCACATTAATTACAGTATGTTGAAATATCTTTGCCATCAAAGCTTGGTTTATGTAATATAATACAAGGCACTTTGGGTATAACCATTTTTTGTGTGTGTTTTTGTATAATGATGTTGTTCATTAATCTGTTAGCTGTTGACTTCTTTTAAATTAGTTAATAGTAAATCTTTGCAACAAATCTGTCATATTGTAAATACCTAATTCCTATGTACATAGTTCCTGTGATCAGAAAATGGTGTCCCTTTTTTACATTTCAAAGATTAGGACTGAATATGGCACTTTAAACATGGGGATATGTTTTGCTTTAAAAGTAAGCAAATGTAAACGAGATTAATTAGGCTACAAATATACAGTGTTGCTATGCGATTTGCTATAAGTCATCTCAATGCAAAGCTTTAAAAAAAAAAATGACAAAACAAACGCTAAATGTACAGTAACCTGCAACTGATGGCTTCTTTCTTAACTCTAGAGGTCCCTGCCCCCCTGGTTCTGCTTTCTTTATATCTCTGTCACGGTACTTTGCGCTCTTTCTTGATGTTGCCAACAGCCTGTAAGAAGCTCGGTTTGAATATTGCTTCGGCTATTTTAAACAACGGTCGGTAAGCATTGTGTTTATGAAGCTTGCTTTGTTTAATTCAAATGCATTTAAAAGCTACAACAACACATTGCCAATATCTGCAAGCATGTGCTCCATCATATAAACACATTGCACAAAATAAAAGCTTTCTCGACTGGTGTATTGAGACATCACTGCTACACGCAGCTGACTGACACATGCACACAGCCTGCCTCTCTCAAAGGGGAACGCACCGAAAGGCTGACTGCTATAATGCTTTCTTTGTGTTTCCATCGTGGAAGCTGCATCTGCTGCCAATGCCATTACTCTCTTAGCCTACTTTTAATATTTATTGATTAATTTAGCGAGGCGGTTAATTGATCAGGGCGGTTATGCCACGGTCGGACACGTTTTTGCCACTGTACTACCTGTTCTGATGAAGCTGAAGTGCTTACCTGCGGAGCTTTGGTGAGAAGCAAGGCCACTTCAGGACTGTTCTGCTCTCTGGCCAGATCCAGGGGAGTCTGACCTGCCTGCATGCATTAGAACATCATTACCAGCAGGGCCCGACTGAATACTTCAATACTTTAATACGTGGGCATGCAAAATCAATGTGTCTGAAAAACATTCTTAGTAACCTGCCTTAGACCAGAAACTAGTGCCACCCCACCCATTGACACCGAAACACACAATACTGTACTACTTTCTGTGTTGTTATAGAAATAGAATTGCAATACAACTCTTCTCTAAATATAGCACAATTCAGTTCGGTGGGCATGTAGCTGGGGATCTCAAATTAGTCTCTAATTCCATACTTAAGCCCTGATCACCTGCACTCCCACTGTCTGGTGTTTTCATTTTGTAGCAAACAATGCTCTGATGCTGACGTTCATACGCCAGCTTAAATGTCTTAGCTAATATATAAACTTCGTTGCCTCACTCCTTTCCAGGCAGCTTCATCAGGCACTGTGAGCTTGTGCCTCACTACTGCAATCTTCTGGCTGCTGCGGCTGAGTTTTCGCAATGTGAGAGTGAGTTCAACTCACCGAATTGTGACATCTAAATACTGCAGGCTCGTCTTGTAGACCTACGTTAACTTATTTATATACATCACTAACTGTTCTAAAACATGTATCAAATTATTCAAAATTAAAAAGAATACGCAAATGTTTTTATACATAGTCAAGGATTTTAATCACAATGTCCAAACATATTCTACTCTGCTTCACTGAAGCCAATGGTTTCAATTCCAATCACAACCTCTAGATGGCAGCATAACCCCACATGCTCAACATAATTAACCCTTTGCAGTCCACTTATTCAGCACCTGTCAGGCGTGTCAGGTCCAATTTATTTTCACACGCGCTGTTTATTTTACACACGCTGTTTAATTTTTTTTTTTTCCTGAGTAAAACTGGTTTAAAGGGCATTGCAATGCTAAGTGACAACAGTACTGCATTTCCAACCAAGCCCCACCCCATGTTCACTGTATTTTTCACATACCTCTTTATAGACGTGCATACTGATAAATCCTCTCCTGATCACTCGTTTTATCACTAAACTCCTCAATAATGCGATCCATGCCATTATTTTATTACTATTACATCTCAAAAAGCTCTGCGAATGTCCTTGATATTCTTTGAGCGCTGGATGCAGAAGCAGCTACCTCCTTTGTTTTTGTCTGCTTGTCTCTGTATGGTGCAGCTGCTAGGGCTGTTGCTCACACACACCCTTTTTTTTTTTTTGTTTCATTCGGCTCCTATCGGTCTCACTTGGCCATTGAATGGTTCCCTCTGCTTTTTGCAGAGAAAAAACGACTAGAGACGTGTGCTTTATGTCTTTTCGATGATGTTGGACCGGGTCCAACGTTGGACCGGAAAGGGAAAATCATAATGTCGGACCTGGTCCAACATAGGTCCGCAAAGGGTTAAGGTTGGTTTGCTATCGATGCGAATCTCTCACACTCCAACCTTTCTATCCATTCCTGCAGTTCGTTGTCACTACGAGGGATTCTCAGGACTCCCCTCCTGCCTCAGCGTTTTGCCTACCTATATTAACTGACATTCTCTACAGCAGGCCTCTGCACACTACTGACAGCATTCCGTCATTTACTTCCTCAGATCCCACCCTCTGCTCTTCACTACAGCAAATCTGGGCTCCCTCTTCAGATCTGCTCACTGTTGCAGCAGGCAAAAGTTGCTTTAGTTTACTGTTTAAATCTGCAACTGCCCTCCTCCAGCGCATTCAACCCTCCAGCTTTCCTCCAATACTCTGATCATGGCAGCCATTTCCACAGTCAAGGCTAACGCTAATCTCCATCTAATCAAAAAAATAAATAAAAAAATGCAAGGCGCTTGACTTCCTCAGCAATCTTGTCACATGTCCGCTCATCCTCTAAATACTACAAGCATTAATACATGGTGAGAGACGTGATATAAGACCGGAAATCTGTCTATATTATGAGTTAAGGAGTTCCACTATTAGGAGAATGACTGGAGTTCTGAAACCCAAATCTCTTAATGTGAGTTCACCTATTCCATTCCAAGCAGACTTGACAGTAGCAAACCGCTGATCGGTCCTGTATTAACTAACACAGAACGGTTGGCATCTCATCTCTCTGCTCTTGTTTCCAGAATGGGGCACAAAGGGTGCTGAGCTTCCTCTTTCAGTATCTAAATTTCATCAGCTGGTCCTGCCTGGTTCTCCAACCCCCCCTTCCTCTCCCAAGTTTCACCATCTGCTATTCTACTGAATCCTACTCTCAGTAACCTCATTCAATCTGCTCAGCATTACATGTCTGCAGCCCTCACCCCTTCTTCAAGAGTTTCCTATCCTACAGCCTGGTCAGTGTCTTCAACTTTCTGCACCCAGAATCGGATTCATCCTATTCCTTCAATCAAAACCGGATCCTGGCTTTCATCATCCACGCTAGGGATTCTCTCTATCTTGCCTCAGTATCTATTAAACCTTATAATTCCAGGATCCAATATCACTACCGTATCATGTCTATGTCTTATCCCTCCATTCTCTCTAGCACTTCACCTGACCCTCCGTGGGATTCTTAAAGAGCTTTCCCTCTGCCTCCTGCCTTCCTATATCAACGGACATTCTCCATTTGCTCATTTCTACTCTTCTGAAAGGCTGCTTCTCCCCCTACGAGGATCTACTCAAGGAGATCATCTGCCTCTCAGCCTTCTTCAGTCCTCTCAGAAGCTCCGAATTCACTGTTTCTTCTGCTTCTAGTTTCCCCGCAGAGGATACTCGTTTCTGTGATATTTCTTCTATGTCAGATGTCTACATCATTTGGCTGCGTACCTCCAAGACGGATCAATTTCGGTGTGGTCAGTTCATTCAGCCATCAAGTATCGAGTCCCCTATCTCCCTTTCTTTTCAATGGCTAGTATCTCCCTAGCAGGAAACCCTACCGCCCCCGCCTTGGACCCTCTGTTCATTGATTCCTCTCGCTCTATCATCACTCGTCACTGGTTCTCAACCCACCTCTCCACCCTGATCTTCAGAGCAGGCCTCTCTCCTCGGCTCTACATCCCCATTCATTCCGTAGAGGTGCAGTCATCTCCGCCACGAGGGCCAGAATTAATCACAGCCTGATCAAGAATATGGGGAGCTGGTCCTCTTCTGCAGTGGATTCTTACAGTCATTCATCCTCCTCTGATATAGTTGCAGCCCATTTTAAAATTGCTAGTATGCCCGGAGTGGGGGCTTCATGTCCGTCGGGGCCACCAGAGGTTTTCCCCTAATCAGCCTCAAGGGGTTTTTTCCTCTCCACTGAGTGGCAGGTATACACAGTCACACCTGCTAATAATTCTTAACCACTTCTCTTTGTCCTTCTAGTCTTTTGTATATGTTATGCATCGCATGTGTTCTTCGTCATTGTCTCACGGTGCAGGTGTTTCGCGGAGAGCAGGGGGTCCATCTTTTGAAAGGCAAATTTCACTTCCCCGACCTCTGGTTCAGGCATCCTCCTACCTTCCTTCTAATCGGGGGGGGGGGGGTTCTCACTGCCATGAGTCAGAATGGCACCCGGCCACACACTATCCTATCGCAGCTCATGCGCTTATCTTACCTCACCTAGTGAGGCTGTTTTATCCATTCCTCTCTTCGAGACATGCCCGCTTTACATTTCCAGTGCTCGAGTCCCATATTAACCTGCATGTTTTCCCTTTACTTCAGGTCCCAGGCAGCGTGGAGTCTCGGCCAATCATGGGGTTTAATGAGCACCCCCTTACAGAAGCCTGAGATGCTGGGTACCCTACTCTCTACTATATATATAGCAATGGCTATGCCACCCTCAGTCAGCAACCACCTTTCTATCCTAATTTCCAGCCCGGGCCATCGGCCTGCTACTAAGTCTGAGCTTCGCCCGCTCCTCTGTCCTAAGTCCGTTCCTTCAGCGGCACTCTGTCCTGCTTGCTATTCTTACTGCTTCCTCTGCCCTATCCTTACATACCCAGCTCACGCCCTGCGAAATGGTTAATAATTTTGTGCTATGTTATTTTAGTACTGTAAACACTGCTGTCATTATTAGAAGATGCTAGGTGTTTATCTTACATTGTTTAAAGTGGTTGAATCGGTCCCTGCTTCCAGCAGAAGCCTTGCTGTTTTCTTGTGGTTTAGAGATGCAGCAATATGGAGTGGCGTGTCCCCTGCCTGAAACACATTTACAAAGCATTCCAACCAAGTCACTCTCTGCAGTCCCTTGAGGGCAAACACATGTTATCAACAAGAGAAGAGTGAAACGCAGGGGATTCCGTGACATTTTCACTCCCGTCACAGCTCTATACGTATATGCAGCTGTATGGACTTAATTTGGGAAGTGAAGACAACTTGTAATACTTAAAGTACTTGGCTTGTTTCTTCAACCCATTATCCCAGGTAAAGTAATGCAAACATCCTACTAAGTTTAAATATTGAGTGTGTGCGTACAGAACAGGGTGGAGATCCCCTTTGATTTATTGCATCCTATAAACCATGTGATAATCCATTATTTTTATTCTGATAGTAGCTGAGGTTAAATAAGATGTTACTAGTGTGGGAAAGGCATGATGAAGAGAAACACATACAGTATAAAAACCATGTAATCTTCACATGCACTGACCTGATTCTTGTCACTAACAGAACACAAAGCACTGAGGAGTATTGTAATTATGGTCACATGATTGTAGCGGGCGGCAACATGTAAACATGTCTCACCCACCTGAAACAAATGGACAAAAGACAAATGTTTAGATTTGTGGAACAGTATCTATGATACACAGAGAACAAAGAGAAAATGGCATTGTGAGACGAGTCTACAGCTGCACTGAAGATGCCGCCCTAATCATACCAGATAGATACATGCCTTTAATGAGCTTTTAATTGGACAGCATCTTTTTTCTTGTTGTATCTTGTGTGCTGTGCCTTTGTTTTCTATAACTGCATTCTCTATTAGCAACATTACATTCCTGGCAAGAAACTGGTGGTGCTAGTAATGAGTAACTCAAATCCACCCCACACCCCTGGTGAATAAATCAAACTGGATACAACTGAAAGCAACATCGGTTTAATGAGAAATACACTGGAAATAAATTATAATCTACTGCACTCAGCAAAGAACAGGATGGACGGGCACATTTAGACCTGCATGCTGGTCTCAAAAAACCTGGGTTGGTGTGATTTATCATGTTTAGTGTCACCTCAACAGCAAGTAAATACCGGTACTGTAAATCTGATTCCCCATACGTACCTTCTGATCTATTCCAAATAATATAAAACAAAGGCTAAAACCACTCTGCATTTTATTTAATGTCACTTTTACACAGAACCTGGATTCCAAGTTCCATAAAACAGGCCAAGCTGCTAAGACACAAACAAACACAAGCACCACACACGCACGCATATACACACACACACACAGAGGTGTCCTCCTTACCACACACACACAGGTATCCCCTTAACTTACACTGTTCTTGGTGTCTGGCCTGGATCCGCCCAGAAGCAGCAGTCTGCAGCTCTGGGAATGGCCATTCTGACAGGCCAGGTGCAGAGCTGTGTTCCCAGCCTTACAGGAGACAGAGACATGAGAAATTCTGTAGGGCCCCCCCTCACTGTAGATGCCTGTTCTTCTGACTGCATAGTTTACTTTACTATTGCGGTATACTATGGTAATAGCATAGTTAAAGCACTGGGAAATGATGCTAAAGGGTGAGCATTGTAGGAACAATTGCCCTGAATTATAACTATTTTTGATAGAAGTTTATATCTGGACTAATCTCTTGTACCTCTCACACAGATGCATTATAAAGGCTCAGAACCGGCACTGATGCGGCATTTTGGTCTGTGTGAACTGCCTATACCGTCACAGAGCCGTGATATTTTATGATGTCTCTGAACCAACCGGGGTTTGAAGATAAAGCAACACAGAGGCAGTGTCCAGAGTCCCAACTTGGGTTTGAAGATAAAGCAACACACAGGCAGTGTCCAGAGTCCCAACTTGGGTTTGAAGATAAAGCAACACACAGGCAGTGTCCAGAGTCCCAACTTGGGTTTGAAGATAAAGCAACACACAGGCAGTGTCCAGAGTCCCAACTTGGGTTTGGAGATTTGTTCCAACAAAGCAAAATCTGAAAGGACTATTTATTATGCAGACTTTTGGGTCTTCTTCAAGGAACCGTTGAGTATAATTACACTGTCCGTGTAGCGCTGTCTGTGTAGCGCTGCCTGTGTGGCACTCTGGGTGGCGTCATCTGGGTGGCGCCATCTGGGTGGCACTGCCTGTATGGCACTGCCTGTGTAGCTCAGCAAGGAACTGTCAGCAGAGTGACGTCATCACAAGCTGAAAAATCTGTGCAGGCTCGACTACCATTGATACAGAACAGTTAATGTACTGTGTTAGTATGAAAAGTTGAACCTATACTTAAAGTTAGTAAAATAGTATTTCACCTGTACTGTAATTAAATGCATTAATGGGGAATGAGATAGATAGATAGATAGATAGATAGATAGATAGATAGATAATGAATTAGTATTTACTCCTGCTGTATTGGTGTATATGTTGAACTTCTACCTCACGTTGATTTTCTAGGTTTTGTACCATTAGCATTATTATATAATAAACTGCTACTATATTTTAACCTGCCTTGTGGTTGAGGGTGTTTTGTGTGCTCATTGTAATTCCTCGATTTTACACGTCATTAAATAAAAATGATTATGATGAGGTCTTAAAAGATTGCCTTTATTTAGTCGATGATCTAAGTCATATAGTATTCATTCAGGTTAATTAACACACAATTTTTTTTTATATAATTTAGTCAAATTAATTAATTGTTTAAATTGATTAAACAAACGTGATTAGCCCCACAGCACGTATAACATATCACAAATACGTACAGTAAAACACACAAAAAACATGGTAAAGGAGAGTAAACATATGGTGTTTATGGTAAAAGTACAGAAATCTGCTACATTGTTGTGCACATTTAGCTTGGTAAATGTTATAAGAGACTACAGGCAGTGCCTGCTTATACTGCCATGAGCCTTCGTGTTAATGTTTCTACAAGGCACCCCGCACTGGAAAAGACAGCTCCGTATACAGCAGCACGGTAAAGCACACTGTACACGCAATACATTTATCACAGGAAACCTTTACAAGGGATATGACTATCATCTCAAGTGACTTTTAACCATGGTTAATTAAAATAAGCTTTATACACATAAAAACATAATAATGTGCACCATCACTGAAACTGCATGTGGGCACTCTCACTTCAAAACATGTTCTGCAACTGTCTAAAGCATATCATTTGATTGAGTTATTACTTTTGTAATATGACATGTGTTTTGTGTGTCAATTCAATGGCCACGATTGGGACGATAGTTTACTCTCATGCAACAGCAAAACACCACATCGATATGCAAAATAATTTCACCTAATGGTAAAATGCTATTAGAAAAAAGGGATATAAAAAATCATGCAAGTTTGAGATTGATATCTTTACCTTATTCTTTGCTTGAATATTTGCCCCTGCCTTGATGAGCAGTTTGACAGACTGACTGAATCCATGCCAAGAAACTTCATGCAAAGCAGTGTTACCATCCTATAAAATCACAGGCAAGACTCTCAGTAACCAGATCCAGCTGAGCTGACTCTAGTGACAGAGGGCTGAAGAACACATGGACACAATACTGCACACCTCCAGAGGCAGTATCTCTGCTCCAGAGCCAGGGGAGATGCCAATGAGAAGCTGCTGTAGTAACGTACTGTGAGCATGCCAGTAATGTACGGTCTCAAATCAAGGGTTGTGGCATCTTTTTTTAAGCAGCTGTAGCTTTCAAAACATTACCAATAATAAGCAATATATGGAAAAAAGGTTTAACAGGTAGACAATTACTAATTATTAATGCTAAAGTTGTTCCAAAAATCATTTCCAGTTATAAGAATTGTGTAATAAAATGGATGACGGAATCAGTAGGACAAACATGCAATGCATTCCGTGACATCTGCTGATTTTCAGGTACACAACAATTTATAAAGTAAAGAATACTTACACACATGCATAGACAGAATCTCTACAGAACTATACAATAAACACATAGGACATTTATCCACACAGACTATCGTTCAATACTGTTTCATGAAATCTTGTTGTTTCACCATGTAAGTGCCATAATCCAGTTATGCCCCAGCATCACACTGTAAGTCCTGGAAGGTTTACCTTGTCCTCTCGATCCAGAGCACACCCCTCCTGGAGCAGAGCCGAGATGACATCAGTGTTCCCCACTACTGCTGCACGATGCAGGGCTGTCTGCTCACTCTGTCACAATGCAAAGAAACAGCATGGAAATGTACAGTGGCTGCTCTCAGCAATGCCCAACATTAGGTGTTGTGTTTCCTGGCTCAGATTCGGATCTGTACAGGCAATGACATGCAGGATATTGATGAAACAGGTGTTGGCTTCTTTGATAACAGTTTAGAAAAGCTCAGTTAATACAAAGCTTTATTTTACTCAAAATAAACACCTATAAAATAAAAAATAAACTTTTGAGGATAAGGCATGTCTGAACAGTGCTTAGAGTGAATTCATTAAGAACAAAAAGTATTGGGCTGACTGCTGTTGTAAACAGATTTTCTATAAAAATAATAGGGGTCTGTGTTTGCAGTCATTTATACCAGCAGGGACAGGAGAAGAAGAAGAAAATAAGTCTTTAGTGCTTGAGATCTGGTTTGAAACCCGTAAGCAAGTGTTAGCCCCCAGCATGCGTATTTTCAGCAGCTCAATAGCAGCTATGTATTAGTGACAACAACACGGGCACTGCCAAGCAAATACAGCCATGCAGCCATAGAAGAAAGTGCTGCAGAATCCCCTTGTGTGTTTCTAACCTCCGCCACTGCCTCAGATCTTCTAGGTGAACTTCTAGTCTTGCTCCACAGTATTGTCTTAACACTGTCTTCCTGGTTTCTGTTGTCCATGGCAACTGTATCCTTGGCTACTCCTGTGGGACTGGACCTGGCTGTGTGAGTGCTCATTGACCAATCACAGACTGCATTGGAGTTGTGGTAAGTTTTGGGATTGGTTGGTGTAAACGAAAACGTGTCCCATGGGGTCACACAGGCCAGAGAGGGGGCCTCTTCTGGCTGGTAGTCATAATAATCCCACTCTAGGCCACTGGGGGTCATCCTTCTACTAGATTTATTTTCTCTAAGAACATAAGAGATGTCTGTAGGAAAATCAGTGGGGATAATAAATTTTTTGATATACTTTTTTTTTTAAATTTAAGTTAAAAAGAGACATTAAACAGTATACTAAATCAGTAAGCCTAAACTTCCCCTTGACAATATCCGTGATTACATAATATAGAAACAGTAAAAACAGCACTTACTGTAGTGCACACAACGCCCTGCCGACAGGTCCTGTGGAGCGTCAAAGATCTGTCTAAACTTAAGGATACTCTAAACAGCAGCATGGAAAAAGCTAGAACAACCAAGACTTTAAAGAATTCCCTGCATCTCATTACAACATAACACCACTGTTTGCTTTTAGTTTGTTCTTTCTTTATTTTTTTGAACTGGTAATCCTTACACTTGTGTACACACAAAGGAAACTGTTACGGTCCTATTTCCTGTAGGACAGAAAACCCAAAACTTCAAATGCATATTATCATTGCAATGAAAGTGCAAATAGCATTTGAAAATATAAAAGATAGTGAATGGACAGGCAAGATTAACGTATCCCAGAACCCCCTGCAGTGTTTACCAGAAACATGCTACTTTACCTTTGCTGAATCCTGTATTGTCCATATCATAATAGTTTCTTTAACCTGACAGTTTTTATAGGTAAATAAACAAGGGGATTACTTTTTTCAACTTCTACTCGAGAACATTCGCCAGGAGAGAGATTTTTCGTAGTGTATTCAGTTCATGGAAATGAGCGACGGATTGTGGAACAGAAGAGCAGCATTGTTGCAGGAGGGAGTGTGATCTGGATACACAGTGATCCTTGAAGGCCTTTTCCTCCTGATGAACACTCCTGAGTAAATGTTGAGAAATGTGTTGTCCAGTTGATTTATGACCCATGATGTGATTAAAAATGTCAGCAATATGTTGAAAAATATAATGCTGAGATTCAGACAGCACGAGACACAGTAAAGGTAATGTAATGTGTTTCTTGTAAACTTTGCAGGCTGTTCTGTAACACTTTAATGGAAATATTTTGTCACCACTTTAACATAAACTTGACACTGTTAATGTTAATGTCCCTTGCATATTGTTTAATTATAGTAGAATGAGCTCATTGCATGCTGTACAGCAGAGAGATTTCCCTTGTATGATGTTAATAAGACTGCAGATGAAGGCTGGCAGCTACTAAGAGAGAACACAGCAGCACGCTGTAATCAAGAGTAACTCACATCATCTTGAAAGTCCAGATCACAGCCTGCCTTCAGCAGAATGTACACCACTTCGATGTGGCCCTTGTAGGCAGCCAGATGCAGCGGGGTACGTCCATACTGTTGAGAGGAAATGCAAATTAGATAGAAGCCTGCTTTTAATACAGCAACACTTATATAGCTCCTTTCAAGGCCAGGTCCACTCAAAACAGCTGAACACATTTCAGCAGAGGGTAGACAGTATATTTAGTGGTGGAGGGTATGTTTAGGGGTAGAGCGACAGGTTTAGGGGTAGAGGGAAGGTTTAGGGGTAGAGCGACAGGTTTAGGGGTAGAGGGAAGGTTTAGGGGTAGAGGGACAGGTTTAGGGGTAGAGCGACAGGTTTAGGGGTAGAGGGAAGGTTTAGGGGTAGAGGGAAGGTTTAGGGGTAGAGCGACAGGTTTAGGGGTAGAGGGAAGGTTTAGGGGTAGAGCGACAGGTTTAGGGGTAGAGGGAAGGTTTAGGGGTAGAGCGACAGGTTTAGGGGTAGAGGGAAGGTTTAGGGATAGAGTGACAGGTTTAGGGGTACAGGGAAGGTTTAGAGGTACAGTTTAGGTTTAGGGGTAGATTTAGGGGCGGGGTAGAGGGATAGGTTTAGGGGTAGTGGTAGGGGTTAGGTTTAGGGGTAGGAGTAGATGCAGGGTTAATTTTAGGGGTTATGTGTAAGTCGCATATGATGTGGTGTTGACTGAAGTTGCAGCTGCATTTTTTTTTACTATATTTTTGAAAATAACTTTTGAATTTTTTTTATTCTAGTCAATCTAGTGGCTACTACATCTGGCGCTCAAGGCCCTGAACTGAAAGGCAACATGAAGTAATGTTTCCACCTACATTTCAGAAATAAATTCATAATTTCTGAATTTTCATCACTTTATTGTTCTTAAAATGACCTATAAAAACTTAAAGAGCACATTAAAGATTTGTCAGAACATTCTATTTTTGAGTGTGTGAGTTAAGTGCACCATTCCCCCCCAGGTAAGGGAATTGTGTCAGTGATGCAGTGTGTTGCACAGCAGAGTATAGCAGATTTCCACTGTCACACACTCTTAATCAAAGTTAGTGTGACTCTCATAAACGTGTAGCCCCTATAAAAGTTAATGATAGTGTTTTACAATGCATTAATATTCTCCTCTCTGCTTTCTTATGCTTTTTTATGGATTCACAGGTAAAACTAGGTCAAGTAGACAAAGGCTTCAGTTAGTGCTTTCATCACTGTAATAAAACCATTTTATTACTGAAATTAAAGTTTGTATAAGTTGTACCTTAGAATCTATGAACCTGAGTTATTAATGAATTGAGGAATGCTACGTTATACAGTATACCAGGTAATGACTGTGGAACATTATTAATGAATTGAGGAATTCTACCTTATATAATATACCAGGTAATGACTGTGGAACATTATTAATGAATTGAGGAATTCTACCTTATATAATATACCAGGTAATGACTGTGAAACATTATTAATGAATTGAGGAATTCTACCTTATACAGTATACCAAGTAATGACTGTGGAAGATTCAGACACAATACCAGGAGAGCGGGAAACATTCCTGTCAAAGTCGCATTAAGAACACATGATATGCATTATAATGTATTATAATGCACTAACACAGTAAAACTGACACTGTTGCTCTAGTTTGATAAGAGGTCAGTAAATGTAAAACCTGTGTACTCGACTGACAGTACCTTCTGAAGACAACAGCAAAGTGAATGGCCAGGTCTAAAGCACTGGTGAATGGCTGGCACACCATCAGCCAGGAGAGTTACATTTCACTGAAGCTTGGAGGGGAGCCACAGCCCCATTTCAGGGGACTGAATTTAGAACGAGAGCCTGGCAACAAGAAAGGACCCATTTTGACTTATGATCAAGGATCTTTTGTGACTCCTGTCCTGGGCTAAATGGTCCTTTGCTGTGTTCACCTCCCTGGGTTAAATGGTTCTGAACTCCCTTTCTGTATAACTGACAAATCTTGAGGTGTTCTAATGTGCACACTATTGTATGTGTATATAATTGAAATTTTTTTAAGGTACTGAATATTTTGCATAAACAGATGTTACTCAGTAAAACAGCACCTCCAGTGACTGATTAATACAAATCTACGGCGTGACTGGTGAACTCTTCCACATGTTCTCAGTCTATTTGGTTATGTGTAGAACAGAGATTTTATTTTATTTTAAATACAGACATTGAGAAAGTCCATTAATCCAGTGCTGAATTATTCAGTCCCATTTTTTACAATAATCTTGCAACTGTGTGCTGTGTTATTACTTATTGCTGCAATTTCAGGTGTCAGACAGTGGCATGAAGCAACGCACCACCATAACCTAAATAAATTCTGTAACATGTCCATGCAAGCAGTTAGCATGAAATATGTATTATGGAAAATGACCGTACTGGGATTATTCATGCTTGACATGAATGCATATGGTATTTTGCTGTACTGTATTTGAATACTTAAATCTTTTAATATTGAATGCCAATATATTATTGTTTAATATTATCTATTAAATCAAAACATGCAACACTGCACAAATTGATCACACTTGCAACTCCAGAACACCCGCTGGGATCAATTGAAGAGGATAGGGTCTATAAACACAAAAAAGTAAAATCCTGCACTGATAGCAGTAATGAACTTCTCTTTCTTTTGCTGCATTTAAAACTCTATAAAGTCACACCCCACACATGGCAGGGAATGTGATATATTTATTTCTTTTTTAAACACAAACACATTTTAAAACAGCAAGTCCCCTTTTCCCATACTGTACACAGAATCCTGCCATGTCTCCCGTTACCTTGGTTACTGCTACCTTGGCGCCCTTGTTAATAAGCTGCACCACATTGTCCGCCTGGCCTTTGTGCGCTGCTATTAGGAGCCGTTCTGAAAGCACAGTGACTGCCACTTCCTGCTGGCTCATGAATTAGAAGAGCAGGGGTGTCTCCAGGGCAACCGGTGGGCAAGTTCTGTCAGTCCCAGCCGAACGCAATGAACCCAGCTTTCATGTTCCACAGAGACAGCGAGAGAGAGAGAGAGGCCTCCTGAAGTCAGGTAGAGCCCCCTGTTATGACATCTTCTGTGCCTGCAAGCAAAGGAACAGAAATAGCTTTACAACAACAGCAATAGAACAGCTCTGTCCAAACGTTTTGCATCACCCCACAGAATTCACAAACCTTGCTTCTTAAAGTCCAATGAAACCTGCTGAATAATATTACGTTAACATATTGAATTACACACCGCTTTGTAGTTTTTCATATACCTAACAAAAAACTTGATTACATGATAAATAAAAGATCTAAATTCTAGGTGATGCAAAACTTTTGGCCGGATCAGTATACTGAAAATAGTGCTTGAAAACTGGAATTCTGAGCTGCATGAAATATCTAGGTGACAAACAAGGCTGTCTTCCTCAGCAATAAACTAAATTCACTCAGCTATACATTCTAACTTGTAGTCAATATATTTTAAGAACTATTTCAAGCTGTTGATAGATGAAGATGAAAAGGTCTGATCTGTGCTTCCACAGCAACTTATAGTGTAGTTCTGCACACTCGCCACCAGTTTACAACGGCTCCTTTTCACAAAACTTTCACGAGTGTTCTACGGAATGATTGTTAATGACTCTTGATTACTAACAATCAGTCAGTGAAATCATTTTAATCGTTTTAAGAGGGTTAGAAGTTTATTTTACATTTTTAAAGCACTCTCATCCAAACAGAACACCTCATGGAAGATAATAATTACAAAAAATGATGTGTTCTTTTGAAGATTAAAAACTCATTGAAAAATTCTTAAAACAGTCAAAGTTGTGTAAACTCAGCCCAACAGTTCCTGTGCGTAAAACCTGTACAACCATTCCTTTTTTTGCTATAGTTCAATGGGCTGAAAGAGTTTACAGCATAGGGCAAAGCTGTGGACAGAACCCAATAAACAGACAATAAAACAGTACGGCTATGCAACAGCAGTCTGAAGAAATTCAACAAGTAAGAGTTCTCTTCAAACCCTCGTCACAATACAAGGAGCTTCTAGGTGACAAACAGCAGACAGCAACAGCCAACCATATTAGAGCTGCAAAGAACTCAAGCAGATAGAATATAAGCCCAGTCTGCACTGTAACACTAATGTTGCCCCCTGCTGGATTCCATTTGCAAGTAAGTCCGTAGAGTCCTTCAGCTCTGCCAGTCAAGTAGGCCGAAGTGTCAACGATACTACAATCTCACAGTTTGCGGTTATCCGAGTGATACACCTCTAACCACAGACACTGTGACTCGCAGACCGCAGTTCGCTTTTTCTGGTTCTTCTGGCCCAACAGGCACAGGTAACATAATCGCAATATCCTGATACTTCAACTTGTCATCTCCTGTAATGTTACATCCGGCATAAACGATTTCAATGATTTATCTCTGCGGAATGGTCTGGCACAGACACCACGCTTACTGTTGTTCCTGCAGCATATTACATCACTGAAATTGTAAAACACTGCATCACAGTACACTGATAGGACGTTTCCAGCACAGTTCACCGATAGGACACCGTCGCTAATGGAACTTTATTAATACACATGCTCAAGCTGGATCAAAAGAACCACAGAATACAGCTGTGTACCACGTAGGAATCCAAGATCTCGTAACATTTAGTGTTGAGCTGTTATTTAGTCATTTGGAAATTCCCACAGCGTATCATCGTCCACTGCTGGGAGAATGAAGTCTGAAGGCTACCAGACCACATATGAAATGTTGAGCAACCCACATTGCTCATGGAATACTGAGGAAAACGCTTCTATCCATTTGCAGCAAAAACTAGTGCAGCATAAAATCCCAGCTAAAAATAATAAATTGTGTTTAATGCAACCATTTTCTAATAGCAAAAGAACCTTCATAACAGGGCTTTACTGCCTGGTAAGGCCCTTCTTGTCCCCAGTTTGGCAACCATCTTGTGAAAGGACATTTTGCCTGAGGAAGTTCTTAAACCTTGAATTCGACAACAGATGGCGTCAGAGGAGGGAACAAGTGGGTTCAATAGCTAGATCTTCAAAGACTATTTCGAATTGCAGCCTGACCAAAGAAATATCTCTGTAAAATGTAAACTGTGCCTGAGACATAACTAGCTACTTTACTGTAACTAATTCATTACTTTTTAAAAGGAACTTCCCCAGTGGTTGAATCTCTCAGGCCCCATTCAAAACGGAGTGCTTTTCTACTTCAATTATAACAGTTTGTGAATTGTGAAACTGAAATGTATGTGAGAACAATTACCTGACATACAAGGTGAGCTGCCCAGGCAACTCAAGAGGATACACAGGTTTTATAACCATCATAATGGTTGAAACATTATTTTTCATACATGCCAGCTTAGTTGTTGATGTTTAAAGTGAAAGACAAACCAACTCTGGCCTGTCTCCCTTCACCTGTAATCCAGTCAGTGTTGTGCAACTCTGGCCTGTCTCCCTTCACCTGTAATCCAGTCAGTGTTGTGCAACTCTGACCTGTCCCTTCACCTGTAATCCAGTCAGTGTTGTGCAACTCTGACCTGTCTCCCTTCACCTGTAATCCAGTCAGTGTTGTGCAACTCTGGCCTGTCTGCCTTCACCTGTAATCCAGTCAGTGTTGTGCAACTCTGGCCTGTCTCCCTTCACCTGTAATCCAGTCAGTGTTGTGCAACTCTGACCTGTCTGCCTTCACCTGTAATCCAGTCAGTGTTGTGCAACTCTGGCCTGTCTGCCTTCACCTGTATTCCAGTCAGTGTTGTGCAACTCTGGCCTGTCTGCCTTCACCTGTAATCCAGTCAGTGTTGTGCAATATTTAATCTGAATGTTCCAGTGGACGGCTATAATAAGAAAGTTCCTCCAGTCATTGGATCCGTGCCTTTCCTGGAAATTCAAAATTACAGCCTTCGTATAAGACAGATCGTCAGGCAGACAGATCGCCTCTGTGTACTCCCAGGTTAAGGTACACCAAATAACTAAGAAAACATCATGGGGTTCTCTAGAGATGAAAAAAAAAAGAGTTTACTCTTTATTTCAAAATTGGACAAGCTTTTCCAGATACATGCAAAACAGCAAAGTGTGGCGTGGTTGTGTGTGTGTGTGTACTTACATACTCCTGCTTCCACTATATCAATATTAGAAGAAGAGATCCCTACAAAGTAACTGGGTCTCGTATTCTAAAGAAAAACAGCAAATATTAATTGTTTTACTATAGTACCTCAAAAAGTTAGCTGTAACAAAAGGCTGATGCCTAGAAAATTGACCTGGTTACCACCTGAAAATAATGGAAATTATAAATCCAAAACAAAAAGGTTAAAACACCAAAGTGATTACACTGCAGATTACTGCTCCAGGAAAGTATTTGATAAATATATACCAGAAATATATTAATACAACATTAAAAGCCTGCCACACTAATCACAGGAATGTGCTTTTAATCCCTCTGAAAAGCCACCGCTGCTGTAGTATCATGGCACTCCAATGAAGAGGAGCTCCTAAAATAATATCATAATATAAATGTGGTCAAAGGTAAACTTGTTTTTGCTGTGTTGTTGAGTGCTTTTTGCTATGGAGACTCACTCCACCTATAACCTCTTGCGACCCCGCAATACACTGCACAAAACAAAGATTTTAGATCACTCTGGATTAGCAAGAGAATAATCTTATTGAAATAGTGGTTTCTAACTAGATAAGACACTGCATTCTTTTTTGGTGATTCCACTGTTGCAGCGCTATATTGTTTCTAAACAGAAGAGACAGCCCTACGACCTTTGTAAAAAAAAAACAAAAAAAAAACAACGCCGTACTGAACAATATCCCTGTAAAATATCTGAACTACAACCCTGCTGCTATTTCCTGCATTACATAACAATACAACATAGCCTAAACTCAAGCCTTTGAAGTGAGATCTGATTACCAAATCATTCATGCCTAGATATACTGCACATCCCTAATTCTATCTGCTGTTTAAACAAAGTACATATTATGAGTGTTATGTAGTAATGGACCATGAAATGACCACGCCCACTGCATTGTGATGTTTTCATCTTAAGGGATCGTATACTATAGCTGTAACATGTTCCTAGTGTTTCCGATACTACACACAGTGCTGTATGGCTGAAGTTTACTGTTGTAATGCATGTACAGGAGCAGTCATTCTCATTCATGGCAGTGTGCATCTTCAGTGTCCACCATCCATCCAAAACACTCAAAAGAAACTAGTATTCTTTAACAAACATTTCAAAGAGGTGTTTTAGTTTGTTGTGTACACTGTGCATACAGTACAGTCTGCTCAGGACTCCTGTTTCACAGTAAGCATAAAAAAGAAGGCTGGAGCGGAAGTACAAACAGTACACAATAAAGCAATAAGTTGGCACTTTTGGGATGCTAGTACACCATCCATTTCTAGAACAGTGCTTTAAGTTAACCCATTAAAACATGACTTAATTCACACTACTAGATGACTTAATACACTTAAAAAGATGACACTAGGGTTATCAGAGCGAATAGGAAACACTGTTCTGGTTTATGTGCACTGCCTTATAAAAGTTCCCTTTTAAATCATTCCATTTATGGTAGAGAATCTGCACCTACATGCACTGTAGTTATAGTTCATGGTCTTCCATTCCATATATTCAGAATGATATCTGACCTCTCTGGAGTTCATTGTCTTCCATTCCATATGTTCAGAATGTCTTCTGTCAGCTCTGGCACAAGAGGAGTCCCATGACTTGAAACAGAGGCCTAGATGACTGAATTAAATTGGTTTAGGGCATTTCAACTTCAACCACTTGAAACAGAAGCATCCCCAGCAATTCTGGAACAGTCATCAAGTTCTTCTTCTAGTTTTGTGGCTCACTCCAGATTCCGCTCTTTTAATTGTATAGTACTATCACCAGGAATTTGTGGCTTTACCTGAAGGTAAAATACATTTCAATACATAATATATTGTGATCAGAGGTGTCAGTATGAAATAAAAATGGTCAAACAAGTCTTCATGGCACTAAATTATATACTTATTATTATTATTATTATTATTATTATTATTATTATTAAAACAACCGTAGGTGGCAAAATAGTTTTTATAAGCTTGATACAAGTCAAAAGTGACATTATTTTATTGTCTTTTTTAACACAATATTTTTGGTGGTCTAAATCAGTTTTTAAAAAAAACACTTGAAAATACAGGCCTTCAATTTCCATGTTTTCATTTGTTTTATAGCAGGTCCACTTAATAGATTAATGAAGGATATCTGATCTGTTAGTGCTCCAGCTGAATGTTATGAGTGCAACTCACCTTTCCTCTGAGACTTCACTGCACTGTAACTCTAAACATCAACCAGATGAAGTGTGTTGCTACAGCTGCCTTGTGCTGACTAATTAAACAAGTTACTATTAATTGCTTTTTTTGTATTTCTTGACACTTTTGTATTAAATCATCTGCTTTCTTACCACTGTTCCATTTAACAAACCTCTGGCATATGCACATTTTGGCACAGGATCAGAAATACTTGAAAGAAAAATGGTATAAACATTGCATTGCAGCCAGCCTGAAAGCATTATCTAAATGCTATGTTATGTTACTACTCCTGCTGCAAGGTTTAAGAAATGAGTTAGTATACAATAGACTAGGACATGTGCTTGTTAAACTAATTTTCTTGTATCTCTTATACAGGAATACACTCTGTAAGAGTCTGCTGCACAACAGTAACATTTTAGCAACTTTTGTCAAAACATTTGTCCACAATGTAAAGTAGTCCAAGACTAGTGTTAATTGAGGCCTGTGAAACCAGGTATAAAACTGCTATAACCGATTGGGATTAACTCTAAATTTGAAGAGCAAACAAAAAAACAAGTTAGACTTTGAAGGCTTCTGAACTGTAAATTGGATTTAACTTGCAGAGTTGAGATAATGGCATAACTAATTAGCAAAACTCTAAAAGCAAACATACTGTATTTGTAGACAGTCACTTACGAAGCTGACCGAAGACTGAACTGCCATCAACACACAAAATAATTACTATGCTGCATTTTCAATTATGTTTAAGACTTTAATCCTCATCAACACCCACACATAAGATACTGTATGTGTTTAATTCCCACACACTATGATAACAGCCTACACCAATCCTTTCTGAGCTGCATACTGTAAATCTTAATGAAGAGACTGTAAGGCACAGCGTCTCCTAAGAAACAGAAAAACGATATTGACGAGTGAGACTGGTCATGTGGATCACACCTGAAATAAATGAAAGGTCTAAAAACATTTTAAATACACTTAGTTATTAAGGTAAGATGCATCGGTAATATAAAAGAGATATAAATCAGGGGGTGAAATAAAAAAAATTAAAAAACAGCTCATATATGCACAGGATCATAATTATTTTGTTTCTCAATCGAACCACTAGCGAAAAAAAAACAAAAAAAACATGTAGACATTAAAGGCATGCGTATTTACAGTATTCTGAAAAGCCATATATGGATTTTAAAGTATGACTTTTTTTCTTCACATGCGTGACACATTCTTATTTTTTGACCCAAAGGAACAACAAAAATGTTACATCTCAAGAAACTCAGTAAACATAAATAATAATACAAAAATTAGACAGAAAATAGCCAAACTCAAAAGTAATATGTATGTGTAAAAATAAATAAAGCTTTAGTGTTTACATTCTGCAAGCACCATTTCAGACTCAGATTATCATTATTATTATTATAATCATTATTATTGAAAATCAGTATGCAAACAATGTGACATCGCAACATTATTCATCATTCAGGTTATCTATTAAACACTGATTTGTACTTTCAAGCCATCGAAAAGTCTCTCCTGAAAAGAGTACTCTCAGAAGCACTGACGGACTTGTATTGAGAGACTTGTTTAACACTGCCATGTAGGTCAACTTTGATGTAATTATTAACCTGGTCACTTGGAACTGCATTCCTGGATCAGAAATGATGTACACACTGGTACCTTTCTATTGCATTCAGTCACAGGTTTGTACAAAGCTGGGTGCAGTACAGGGTGCAGACTGAACACATTCTGTTGTTGACAACAATATTGGTCAGGGAATAAAGGGTTAACCCCAAGACTTAGCAGGCTGCTCAGACTACTAGTATTGACTGGCATAATCAGATAAATAAGGGAGACAGCATCTATGGAAACCTGTCCTGAATCCTCACCCTGCACTCCAGCTTGTCAGGCATGGTGTGGGACTTTCTATTTTATTTTATTTTTTTATAATTTAGCAGTCGCCAATTCTTTTTTTTTATTATTTTCTCCCAATTTACCACCCCTCTGCTGACTTGGGAGGGGCAAAGACGATCATACACTGTCCTCCGAAGCGTGTGCCATCAGCCGACCGCTTCTTTTCACACTGCAGACTCGCCACGCAGCCACTTCGGAGCTGCAGCGTTGGAGGACGGACTACAGGGGTTGATGGTGCGCAGTGAGCCGAGGACACCCTGGCCATAAACCCTCCCCAGCCCCGGGTGTCGCTCGGCTAATTGAGTGCTGCCCCCTGGGAACTTCCGTCCATGGAATAGCCCAGACTCGAACCAGCGACGTCTCAGGATTTGAGTTTTAACGTCAAGTTTTGTCTTATCTGTTTGTTTACAACTGAATCTCAGCAAACACATAACGAGCCAGTATCTAAACTCGTTTTGACCTTGATCTTGGCACTAGAATTATAAGCAAATTAGGGGAAATACTACAAGCCCTGTCATGTACTGAATGAACTACAACACTGCAAACAAACAACCCGGCAACGTGGCTCCTACCTCATGCCAGATCAAATTGGTCTGGAAGTTGACACAATCATATCTCACAGGCTTTAGCAATGAAATATACGCACATATCGTGGCCTAACAGCTGTCAGTGTGCCAGTCTTTGCCTGTTACTGCAGTTGATCTGATTGAACTTTGAGCAATGCGCAGCAGGTCTGGATTTGCTAATTGCGGTGCATAAAAAGATTGCTTTACCAAGACTGTTCCAAAAAAGAGAACTGCTCTTTACAAACTGATATACAGAAAACACAGAAAAAAAGCTGTTACTTAACCACAAGCTTTAGAAAGCCGGTTCGATAATGAGCAAAATAAAAGATAAAGGTTGTTGAAGTAAGATGAATCATGAACTGTATTTATTATTTACTCTATTGAAAAACTGTATGTTTAACCTAGTCTGACTGACCTAATAAACATTTATTTTAACCTAGATTTGGCTTGGGGGTTGGGGTTTATTCCTATGTTGCAACACACTCACAAGAGCGAAAATACAAATACAAAATCACCTTTGAATAAAGTCAAGACTTTGCAGATAAACTGTACTGTATTGTTCTAGGCATGCCCGTGGGTAAGGCTATTATTGTTTTTACTGCCTGTTTTAACAATGTTCTGAGACCGCACAGAGACAACCTCTTCAACAGCTCATTATTATCATGCACTGCTGCAGAAATACAGAAACCGACGCTTGAAGGCTAGCCACTGAAACGAACACAACTGCAGAGGATTTTGTGATACAAGCAGATTAGTTTTGTTATTTGGCAACACCAATAACTTATGGTGCCAAAGCCACCACCAGCTTCCAATGATAATTTCTTGTCAGGCAATCAAAATAAGCAATTACACTGACCAAACAAGCCACAGTGTGCTAGATGCTAAACAGACCAACACCAAAGGTTTATAACCAGATACTTAGCCCCAGAGCAAACCAGGCTCTGCAGACTATAGCTGGCAAATACCTGCTGCAGCAGGCCACCAAAATACACCACAATATATAGAGAACACCTTATAGATCATAGAGAGGATGATTCCACAGGAAGCCAATGGGATTTCAAAATCCACTGTAAACTACAATAATCAATTCTGGACAGCGCAAATAAGGGAACAGGTTTTTTTTTTTTTTATTTTTCAGATGACAAATCAAATATCCTAGTGAATGAAGGCATATTAGCATACGCGAAGAACTGCCGTCCAGCTGTGAATGCATTAACCAGAAACCAATTCCCCGTTCTGCTGTCCTGTCAATGGACCTCAACTGTTATCTCGCGATCACACCTGTTACACACAAGCAGGGTACCCTAGTAAGCCGGGTGTCGCAGCAGGCACATTGTTTGGCTGCCTTGATGAGAGGTCCGGGGGCAGACACAGTGACCCCCGTGCATTGGACCACCTATCTTTACCAAATTAAACCCAGTATGTCCCTCTTTATACTGTGTCTGGGTAAGACACTGAAGAGGCAATCTGGTGTCCCAGCCTTCATACTATATACCCAGCACCAGCAACCATCTCATTATCTCTTCATTGGTTATTGGAAGCATCTGCACATGATGTACCATTTGTCCTGGCAGAACGAGATATTTCCAGCTTTTGAAGGAGGGAGCTGGATATGATTGAACATGATTTGATATGGATTTTGTTTGTTTCCACTGGCAGCAGATCAATATGAATGCAATATGACCTGGGGCTCGTGACAGCAGGAGTTGAAATCCAGAGAATCTGCTCTGGCCCAGGCGCAGTCACTCGCAATGAGCAACCTAATGATCATCTGGTGAATTCATGTATGAAAGGCAATTATACAAAACATTATACAAAGACCTTTCTGTAACGTCTGGAGTGCAGATGGAACCGGTGGCAGAGCCAGCTGGAATAAGATTATAGTTTTACAAACTGGTTTTGTGGTTCAGATGGAAACATGGCATAAGATACTTTCATTTTCAGTTAACCTTTATTTTACCAGGTAAGAAGATTGAGAACAAATTCTCATTTACAACAACAATGTGGTCAAGAGGCAAACATCAGAGCAGCACAAATCAAACAAATACAACATAGAATAAATAAATAAACAAATAAATAACACATTAACAAATACATACAGATGCATCACACAATAGTGAATTCAGATTCCGATTAAAAACATCAACACAAAACTCTGTAGTTTTAATTTGATTTGAAATTCATTCCAGTAATAAGCAGCCGCAAACTGAAATGAATTGCACTGATCTTAAATTGAAAACTGAAGCAGAGAACCATCATAGATTGCACAGATATAGTGGGGTTTTCCCAGTCAGGGTTCTGTAAACTAACCTAAGCCAATGATCCAATCGCCTAGTGTGCAATGAGGGCCATTCAATCATAATATAAAGATTGCAGTGATGAGTAAGATAAGAAGCACCTGTTATAAATCTTATAGTAGAATGGTATAAAGCATCAAACTTCCACAAACACATGGATAACTTCTCTGTGCCAGAATCTATCTCCATGACAGCTGTTTTTTTTAATGAATCCTAGCAGTATGTCTGGGATCCAGAAGACATCATGCAGCAGCACAACCGCAGTGAAAACAAGCCTAAAGAAACACATGAATTCAGAAAGATTCACAGAGTATCACTGTAATAAACAGAAAGATTAATAATAATGCTGACAAAACTGTCTTAAAACATTGGCTTGGTTTACATGCACGAGAAAATCGACTCGACGGTCATGACTGTGTGACGCTGTTACACGGATACATAGTGAAACAGCAAAAGGACGCCCTTTTGGCAGCGCGACTTTAAGGGCAGGGTCAATCTCTTTCTCACGATAAAAATAGTTGTAAAAACCCATGTAAACCAGAGCGGGAATCATGCTTGTGGCTCACGAGATTTCAGCAAGATTTCAAGATGCAGTCCCTCTTACTTAATCTCACGTAATCTCCAGCAGAAAGGCCGTACAAAACACACACGCACACAAAATGAACATTTATGGACAACTTTAACACTGGAACAGCTGTAGTTATACTGATACCTACAACTGCCGACGGCAGTCATTATGACAGATACATTTTAAACAACCTCAATATTAAAATGAAAGACAAACTATCGGATACAACTCAAAATTTTATTCAAGCACATCATATCAAACATCTGCACGGCCGAAACACTGTATTTAAATGAACAATTAAATATAAAAGGGTTTATTTTTCTAACTTACCACACTTAAATCACTACTTCAAAAAATGAAAAACTGTAATAAAATAAGGACTTCAAAAGAAACTAGTGTGTAAACAGGTTTATATACATACAAAACTGTAAAAATAAAAGTTGTTTTTAATCTAAAATGAAAGTAACACATGATTAATCTTGTGACTCGGAGCACAGAATCCAAGTTGAGCTGCTGCAGCCTGCAGTTTTCTGATCGCAAGGTTTCTGCTGAAAAGAAAGGCTTGATTTTTATTTTATTATTATTATTATTTTTTTTTTTTAAATAAATGTAGTAGTTGCCAATTGATTTTACCCTGTTTTTTCTCCCAATTTGAAATGTCCAATTCTAGGCTCAGCTCACTGCTACCACCCCTGCACTGTCAGGAAACATTCGCACACGGCAGTCGGCCGACGTGAAAAGTTTTGAGTCCAGCCGAGGGGTCCCATTATCGGTCTGGAGGACAACACAGCTCTGGGCAGCTTACAGGCAAGCCCGCAGGCGCCCGGCCAGTCTACACGGGTCGCTGGTGCACGGTGAGCCGAAGACACCCTGGCTGACCTAATCACTGAGAGAGCTTCATACCAAGACTCTTTTACTCTCTGTGTAGGAGCAAGGTGGCTGGTACTGTGCATGCATTAATCACATTTCCAATCGTCAAAGTCGTGATCCATACACAGACAAAGCAGAGGACAAAGCTCAACGTATGCAGACTAAAGAGAAGCTACCCTTATGGAAGTGTACTGCAAAGTATAGTAGGTGACATTTATAAATATATAAAACTGTACAGAAAAACCAATCTAAAGTAAAATTTTACACAGAATATTGGCAAAACTTGACTCTCAAATTGCTAGAATAATTGAACCTGACTGCTTGGATCCACTTACCCTATCCTGGCAATGACGAATGCAATAATGCACTATATTAAACATTGCTAGAAAGAATAAATACTCGTGCTAATGTAAATTGCACTGCTTTGACAACACTGATAAAAGCTTGACAATCTTTGGGAATGCTCCTTTTCTGGTTTGATGGCCCTGAAGCAATCAGCAACAAAGACCTCACCAGAATCAGCTTGTACCACAATCAAGGGAACTGTTCCTTCATCCCATCATTGAGTCCTTCCACACACTGCTCTCCATACAGCTGCCCAATGCACTTCTTAATCCTTTCATAGGGTTGCTTTTACACTAGTCCGAAATGTCGGCTGCTTGTGTTGCAAGCCCCAGTGAATTAGCTGGTCCTTTTGTATAAAAGAAGACATAAATATTTATGTAGAACACCCTTGAATTAATTTGCTTTCCTGGCAAGTAATTGAGCTGGGCTTCAAATGGGACACCAAGACCCCAACGTGACATGCAATCACAATTTGGTAGATGGAAAGCTGAAATACATTATTTTGGTTCAATGCCTCTGTGTTTATTTTTTTATTCCTTGAATTAAATACATTTTTTTTTTGCTTCATTACTGTTTTCAGCGCACTGTTTATTACACTTTACCAGATGTGTCAGAAACCAAATTATGGGTCAGGAAAATTAAATGAAAAATAAAAAAGCAGATCCACCAGTTCCACTAGAGTATTAAAGTGCCCCAGTGCGGGCTGAGGAGACCCCCTTAGTAAAAGCATGGCAAAGTGAAAGCATGGTCCGCATAGACAAGCATATTAAATAACATGGCAAACCAGGGTAAACTATGGGAAAGGCATATTATAACCATGGGAAACATCAGAGCAAAACTGCAAAAAAAGAAATGTGGAAAACTTTTATAAGGGTCTTGATGTTAGGTAATCTCTTGAAATATAAGCTTACATTAATAAAGGCTGACAATTCATATGAATTTCAATACAATTTCAAGAGTCCTGTTATGTTTTGTACATACTTTTTAATGGATAACCTCATTTTACAGTGCAGAATCTTGGAATAGGCTGGGCCCTTGTATTTCAGCAGTGAAAAGGGGTTTTCATTGCCTATGCTTCCTTAGCAGCCTAATTAACAGGAATGCTTCATGCTTGGCTGCGCTCCAAATTGGGAGCATAATGTTGTAAAAAAGAATTGAGGAATCAGGACTGGGCCCCTGTGTAAGCCACCCATTGCAAAGCTCTAGTGGAATAATGAATGCAAACTGGCAGATGTGAGGAGATAATCCAGTTAGACTGAACACAGACTGCTTGGGTTTGTTCCCTTGAAAAGAGGCTGAGAATACAACGTTATATGTTTGTGAAAACACTTCTCTTAAACTCTTAGTGGTAGCAGAACAGGTTGACGTGCCTAATCACACCAAATCCTATAGATTATTTTGAAGGGTTAATTGCTTTCAAGCAATAAAACGTTTTAGTGCTCCCTGCAATCAGCAGGGCAATAAAACAGCAGTTTGAATCCCTTGAAGCCGTGACAGTGAAATGTACAAAATGGCATTGTTTAGTTTAGCTATAATACTACACTAAAACTGATACAAATGCAAAAAAGTTCAATCTAAGAGCTGTTGAAGTTTTTCCCTCCATCCCAGGTTTTGCTGCTAAATTGTAATATTGACAGCGTTTGTTTTTGCCATTTTAGTTTTTATTGACATTTTCTTTTCTTTTCTGTTAAGAGAAGTAAGCCAGAAGTGTTCATACCAAATTCTGAAGCAATGTTTTTAGAAAAAATATCCCAGCTGCAAAAGTAAACCAGCAGTCTGGAGCAGCCTTGGAATGCTGCTGTACAGTGCACTACAGAGGAAACTGTACAGAGGCACACGTTACATACTCGATCAGGTTCTTTCTTTTCTCAAAAAGGGTTTTCTTAGTTGATCGGATTCTTCATGACATATTTAATAAGCAGCTTTGAGCCGTTAGTCCATTGAGGTCTACCACATCCCTTAATTCACCTGCTATCTGCTATGAGTCTTTTCTCCCCAACTCATGAATGTGTTCCCACAGGAATTCACAAAATTCTTGAGAGCAGTAGGCTTATGCATCTACAGAAGACATAATGACTTTCGACAATACATGTGTGGTACACTGAAGCACAAGGAGTATAGACAGATCAGCATTATAAACAGCACCATCATGCTGCTACACACTGGACCCCCTTTAAGGAAGATTCAGTTCAAATTGAGATCTGTTACTGGTATCTGTTTATGTGTGAAAGAAGAACTGCCATTATCAGCACAAATGACTGGACACCTATATACCACAGAACCAAAAACAGCAAGTGCTTTCACTAAAGTTGTTCAAGGCTGTTCACATGGGTCATTCTACAGTTAACTGTGAGTCTGTGATCAAACTGAATCTTCACTCATTACAGGAAAAGGGATTTGTTTTCTTTGAGTTGGAGTTTTTACTGACCTTAAGGGGATTTCATGCTTATTATTTCCTCTTACCAAGGTAATTATACTTTCCTGGTAATTGCGCATTGCGCTTTTAAGTTACTGCAACATCTGCCAAAATGTCTACAGTAGCACCAAATACTGTAAAAAAGCTTCTACTTGTTTGTAACTTTGAAATCGTATCTACAAAATGAGCAATAGAAATGCAGGTTATGCATTCCAGTATCCAAATCTTCATTCGTTCGATGAAGGTTTTTCAATGAAGTACTGTCCCCTAGATAACTGTACAGTCCTGTAACTGCATACTCAACATATAGACCATGTCCCAATACTATTGAAGTATGGGTGGAAAACATTTGAATAATTTTACATGCAGAATTGCACAGCAACAACAATTTTGCTGTGATTTTCTTGTTAATCGCTTTCCATGGTTTTCAGACTCACAGCATGAATGAATGCAATAAAGCTACACTGGATTTAATGAGGGCTTTTTCTCCAGAGACAAACTTTTACACACACTACAGTATTTACCTGTCCCCTGGAACTAACCTTAGAGTTCCACTGCAAACTGTCATATAATGACAATTGGTTGAGGGATATATCCCTGTGAAACTAGGTATACTTTACAACACCCATCACATCAAATTCAACACAGAGCACACACACACCCCAGCAGAGAAAATATTCCAGTCCTACTGTACTTACAACAAAAGAATCCACAACGTTCTGTGGTGGAGACTATATCCTTGGAGCCTGTAGTACTGCAGGAAGCCTGAACAACTGTGTGTCTGAGAGCTCAGTATAAAGTGATTGGCAACGCACAGAGAGAGAGAGAGAGAGAGAGAGAGAGAGAGAGAGAGAGAGAGAGAGAGAGAGAGAGAGAGAGAGAGAGCTGGAGTAAACAGCCCCCGAGCACTCACACTGAGAGAAACAGGCGCTCCAATTTACATGTCAATACCGCTTCACCAGGGACATTCACAATAATGAATGAAATTTACATGTCAATACCGCTTCACCAGGGACAGTCACAATAATGAATGAATGACCAGAAGCAGCTCCCTGGCCAAGCCTGTCCTGTCTCCTCTATCAAGCCTGTCCTGTCCTGTCTCTCTGTCTCCTCTATCAAGCCTGCCCTGTCTCTCTGTCTCCTCTATCAAGCCTGCCCTGTCTCTCTGTCTCCTCTATCAAGCCTGCCCTGTCTCTCTGTCTCCTCTATCAAGCCTGCCCTGTCTCTCTGTCTCCTCTATCAAGCCTGCCCTGTCTCTCTGTCTCCTCTATCAAGCCTGTCCTGTCTCTCTGTCTCATCTATCAAGTTCTGTTGATATGAAATAGCAAGAGTGAGGTTAAAACAAAGTGCTTGGCAAAGTGTCTTGGGAATGTTTACATTCCGCTCTAGCAGCACAACTTAGGAATCCTTTACTGTCATCTACTGCCTGACACAGTCTACTCTGAATACTAATTAAATCCTAACCCTTTTCTTCTTTGTTTATTTGTCATACATCCATTCAAAGTTCATAGAAGTGTATATTTTGAGTAAATAAGTGTTGTGTTTTGTTTACTCCTAATTTCCCAAAGCAATCAGACACTTGTTTTATTCAGTTGTTTACCTACTAGTGTATCAATGGCCTGGTTTGTCATACCTGACATTGTAGTTTTTCATCCACAACTAAAAAAACAATAGTGGTCATTTTTAGAGATAATTAAAGCAACTTTGTAAAATGTAATGATGCGCATGTTTCTACTAGAAGTCCTCTTCTCCACTGAAGAGGAAGAGAAATACTATCCTCTTTTCAGAAGCCCCATATGCACAATTGCTGTTTGGTTTGTATAGTTTGGAATACCAAATGACTTGCTCTCATTTACCAACTAAAATGAGAGCAAGAAGCCTTGCAGTGTTTCCAACTAAGTGTTATAAATATATACATTCTGCTAAGCAATTACACAAAGGAAATGCACTCAGAAACAGCAAATAAAAAACATTTTCTGTGGTGAAGAGAACTGCTTTCACAATGGAATGAGGCTACAGTAGCTGTGAACAGTCACAGTTTTTGCCTAATTCTTTTCATTGCCTGAATGTTTGTTTTTTTTAATGTTTGTTTTTTTAGGGCCTGATTTAAACTATTTTAAACTAGGTTTATTTACCTTTTTTTTATTTAGTCAGTTTTGTATTAACAATACCTAAGCTTAATAAATGTTCATCAAAATGAAACCGACTACTTTATTGTATTTTAACATCAGAAATGTTACGTGGTTTAGCGTTTTGTTTCCATTGGCATTCTGAAGGCCAGGTTACTGTACTGGTAGAACAACGTATTTAGACAATGCCTCCACATTTCCCCATTCACATTTAACTGAGCAATGTATTACCAGTGATTAATTATTAACTGTGGCAGCGTTATGGAAAAGAGATGTGTTCTACAATATATGATACTAACGACAAATGACACTTTCTTATTCCCAGCCATTCTAACAATGTCTGTGTCCCTTATCTCTTTCAGATAACACATCACACACTGACATCCTCCCAATGCTGGATTACATAAGAACCCTACAGGGATTTAAACCTGTCTTCTATGTCATTATATCACAATGCACATCTGCTCCAGCCCTTTCCCAATCAGATTACACATTTCCTGTAAAGGAGGAAAATATACCAGCAGAATACACATTCAGATGATGCATTCAGTAGCTGACATCAAACATCCAAAATGGCAAAATATTGTATCAGACAGACCTGGCGCTCTGGAAGTCAGCAAGACTACCAGCATTCATAGTGCTGACATTTCCCAACACCTATAATAAACATTACTTATTTGGTTTTTACAGCTGGATGTCCTTAATAAAACATGCACCACTATTATATGTAAATACTGCTTGATTGAACATGTGCTGTAAAATTTTTATTTGAAAGATTTAAGAGTGTCCAAGTGCCTAAAATAACAATGCACGCGTATGTCACACGTGATTCAGAAACGCAAGTGCAGTAGCTGTTCCCAGCCAAAGGCTTGGGTGACTCCCAACACCACCACATAGTAGAGACTCATTGAGATGTAATGAGGTGCCACTGAAACCTGTAATGAAAAGTGTTGCTTTCACTCAGACCCAGCTAGCGTGCAGCCCCAGATGTTGCACTGGTACATTGCCTAGTTAAGGACACCAAAGCCATGTTTCTTATTGAAAGGCTTCCTCTGACGATCGTCGGCATCAACTCTATTGTACTTCGCAAACAGAAAGAAATTGTTAAGAAAACAACATTAGAACTATGACTGCTGTGGCCAACAACTGTCAGAAAAGGAAGCCCCTCTAGAGTGAGGAAAACATTACATTAACTACTGTTAATCTAATCTCCCCTGCCAGTAAAAGCAGACTGCTTTCCTTACAGGCACAGTACACTGAATGTAAATGCAAAGAAAATAACAATAATTTACTAAAGTAGGTTTAATAAGGCTTTAGATAATGGTAGTTTAGTTTAGGGACTATTTATATTAAATGACTGATTAAAGCAGCTAAAATTGCATTGCATAAGTGTATTACTGTATGTCAGATTCTAGTCAAATATTTGGATTTATCTCAAGCAAAAAAGGTGGTGTTACCACCTCTGAGGTACAAATAAACAGGACATGTGAGATCAGAAGCAGGGTTGTTCAAAGTTTAAACCCTCTTTAGAAATCCTATATTCATCCAAAAAGTAACATTTATAATATCACTAATACAGTATTGTCAATTAATATGTGCATCTATTGCAGTAATGCTGTGTCTTTATATGGCATTTTGGTGTTGCTATAGTAATCTACATGGATGTGGAAGCATAAGACTACAAAACACATGACCTTTTAGTGTCCCGGGAAGGCATATTGAAATCCCAGGACACCTTCCTCAAAACCAGGACAATCCTGGGAAAACTGGCCAAGAGGCAACCCTAGGTACAGTACTGGTAAACTTCTGCCTCTCCAGCTGTCAAGACCAAATGGCAACCCTATGCCACGGTGCAAGTAATCATTTATTTTAGATTCACTGCAATACGTCACATTATAACATTACACCAGGACTCTAGAAGCCCACCTAGTAAAAGCACTGCCACTCGGAGGGCGGTGGGAGTCATGCCAGCGCTGTGCCGATCCTGCTTGGGCCAAGTTGACGATGTTGGCTGAACTGGGGAGAGTTCATCTCCTTTCCCTTCAGTAACCCTAACTGGACTGGACAGGCACCCGGCGAGGCCAGAGAAGTGTCCCAGGCTGCGCCCTTGTGTCCCGGGTTCAGTCGCTTTGTAATATCCGATTAAGGCAAAGTGTTTAACAGTGTGAAGGTGCAGGAGTGCCCCGGTGATTAATAAACAGAGACCCAAAACGATAATCCAGGTGCAATGGTGTTTTATTTTTATATTTCCAAAGTCTGATGACAAAACACAGTAAATAACAATGCTGACAGGCAATACAGTGGCGTGTATTGCTCTGTTTTAATCCACGGGTTGGTCCCAAAATAATAATAGTCCCCTAAACACCCACACGTAACACAAAACACAAACATAAGTCCACAGTGTATGCTATTGTGCTCATGGTGTAAATACAGTTAATCGTGAACAGTGGTGCAGTGTTGTTCGGGTTTGGTGCTGGCCTTTGGCGACAGCTCCGGATGGTGTTAGCCGTCTGATAACAACAAACAAGCAATTTCTAGACACGACAAACAAAACACTCACGATAACAATACAGGGTTTCCTTCCAGTTCAGCATTACCCATTCAAAGGAACAGATCACTTCGCTACGGCCCCTTTTGTACCGTCAATCATTGTTTCCCTTCTGGGTCAATGATTTAGTGTACTGTAGCTCCGCCTCCTTTCTAGCTGGCTGACTTCCCTAACCGTGGGAATAAATTGTCTGGCCATCCATTCCAGGGCTCTCTGTTCCCTTTGCACAGCGCCCTCACAGTTCGGGAGGGAGATTTATCACCAAGAATCATTCTGTCTCTGTCACACAGATGCTTAGACTATGTGGCTGAAATGAGCAGGAACAGAAACGACCCGTTGACATTCAGTCCTCTCGACTGGGAACTGTCAGTGGGCTGCAGTGTGGAGGCATTTCAGAAGCGGGTTTCTTTTTAAGCATGAATTCATTTTTTCTTGCAAAACGGCAAACACAGTAAAAAAAAAATTCTAATAATAATTTGGATTTGGAAATTCAAATGATAAAGCGTATTCAATAACCTATTGTGATTAAAAGTCAAAAACTAGAATTTCATTTGTGATTCACTGTGTGTTGATGGTGTAAGGTGGTGTTGAGGGTTAGGGTTCCAATGAAAAGAAAAATGACTATGAAATTTGTAAGTTTAGGTTTTTTGACAATCAAACACATGCAGTGCTGATTCAGGTAGATGGTTTTAAGCTCTTGTGTAATAATATTCCTGAATAGATTAAAAGAAAAGGCGAGAATTTTGTTAAACTGACCTAGTTTTGGTGTCCAAGGGAGATGCATTACTTAATGTGGAGTGTTTCAATAGTGAAAGAGTTCCTGTTGGGGTGAAGCCTGTTCTCTAGAATAGCCCCGAACTTGTTATACTGTGCCTGCAGTTATGGATATCGAGGATTTACCAGCGGAGGCCTCTGTCAGATCTGCTGCCTTGACAATTGTGACTAAGAGCTGAGTTGCAACAGAGTGATGATGCTTTCATTACAGAATACATGTCAAGGATGCCATACTGTATGCATGCAAGGCACATTAATCACTTGTGCAATGCACTGTCTGCTGGAAAATAAATATCTGGGCTCAGGTCACCGAGCACCTGGAGTTTAGGAAGCTTTTAATTGTCAATAAGCAATATTTTTACCATTTGAAACATTAGAACTGTTAGAAAGGGTTATGATGGCTAAGCTGTGGTTGATCGTTGAAGTGTGACTGTTGCATGCAGGTCTAGCGCACAAGATTGCTGTTCATGATTAAATACCATAACGACTGGTTACTTTATGATTTCAAATGGCCGTGGAGTTTTTGGCAGTGAACAGATGTTAATAAATGTTTAAGCAAATGACAGACAAGGAAGAATGTGCTGCTAAACCGTGAGACCTAAAAAAAGCAGTGTCGTTTGAGCGGGTTAAACCTGATGAAACATGCCCAGAGTTCAAATCTCGGTCAACAGGCAGCAGTAAAAGCTACCATTTAAACCTAAAGCTTATGATTTAGGGTTGAGGTAAAAATGCAGATGGCAGAGGATGAGAGGCAGCTGTTTAAAAAGTGTTACAAAGTTCCCTGATCCTCTCCATCACAGTTTCATAGTGAAGGAGGGTTGTTTTAAATATTGACAGAGAGGGGGTAGAATAATATACTGAGTGCTGCACTGCACCTGGAACAAGGGTAGCGAAAGCTGAGGCCATGTCTGCCTCTGTACAGTTTATTAATGACAAATCATTCATTCTGCTTAGGTTTCTACGACTGGTTTTGTTCTGCTGCATGGCTGCAGTTCCAGACACAGCACCTCCCAGTTCAGCTGTAATCTCTGCAGGTCTATGTTCCCAATTGAAAAACCCATAGCAGTTTAAGCATCAAAAACAAAGAAAGAACTTGGGAAGGACAGCTGATAGCAATACTTTAACCACAAGGGACTTGAAGTTTTATTTTATTTTGTATTGTAAAGTATTTCTGCTATGTTGCACACAAAAATGCAGTGGAATAACAGCCAACAGATAGTCATGTGGGTTCTCCAGGCAACAGTGACAACAGCAGGGCAGCAGCAGTGGCAGGTATCATATTTCCTAATGAAATATCATTCATAACAGATCAGCAAATAGAAAATACTGAAGATTTGAACAATAAATTATTTTGTTTTGTAATGTTAACGTTTCTATAAAGCATGCACTAACGATTTCCTGTGGGATTCAAACATGAACCTTAACCCTCCTGCCTCACCCCTGCATACCGGTCTGAGTCATTCAAAACAAATGATTGAGGCTGGAGGGCGAACAGCAGGTTTTTCAATTTTTTTTTAAGTGAAATGCCATCCAATCAGGCCTATCATGTGTGCTAATGGAGAGGGAGGCATGTGGATCTCTAGGAAACAGCTTGCTCTAAGTATAGAGTGGTACCAGTAAATTACAGCTTTATGTACGAGAGAGTGAAATACATATATACAGTGCTCCCTCGCTATAAGACTCTCGGTTATAACGTGCCTCGGATATAATGCCCCTACAGCATGTCCTCCAATTCCCTATACTAATAATTCATGCACTATTTCTACAGTAAATACAATACCGGTGTTGTTCAAACTGTAAACAACTTCTCGGTGTAACTTCTGTTTCTGTCTCTCCCTTTAGATACAGTATCTGAAGAAAAGCTGCGCTGGCACTTTATAACACAGACATCTTACTCAGCATTTGTTATATAAGTAAATAAATATCAGGCCTATTATGTGGTCATCTTTCCTAATGTGTTTACTTTTTTGCTGCGAGAGGAGCTGCAGCTTTCTCCGGACAGGAGCTGCAGCTTTCTCCGGGAGACAAGACGCTTCAGCCCCGCTCCGGCAGCTGAACCTGGGGCGAGCCCATCCCCTCTTCCCCTCGCCCGACCCGCTCTCCTTCTCGCACTTGCTTTGCTTGTCTATCGCTTCGAACTGGACTCCCGCCTGCCATTTAGCCAGGCTATTTATAGTTTAAACTGCTAATTAAAATGATCCACGAGTGGGAATATTGCCTTTTTTTTGTAAAAAATACAGCGTTGATTACATGGTGCTTCATGCATGGTTAATTCTTGAAGAGTTAAATCTTTGCTTCACTATATGTGCATTATAGAGAGGAAGGAGTTGTTTTATTTTGTATTTTGGTCTGATGTGTGTTATGTCCCGCAGCCCCCCCCCCCCCCCATTTATAACGCTCTTCGGTTACAACGCTCATATTGGGTGTCCCCCGAGACCCGCGTTATAGTGAGGGAGCTCTGCATTTCAGTTATAATGGGGGTGGCTGGGGTGGGCAGCTGCACATGCTATTTGATACACACACACACACACACACACACACACACACCCAAAAACAGGAACCAGAAGGGCCTGGAAATGGTATTATACAGACAGGTCTAATGTGACCTCATCACCAGAATATGGGTGGTATTCCTACTCACCACAAGGGGAACAAAGAAAAATCTAATTTCATTTTAAAGAACAATGAGCAAGATGTTCTAAGCGTTTACTCCTGTATTTAATTTGAACGCAGTGAAGAAGTTTTCTAGTTCAGCAGTACTGGTAAGTAGTTCACTTGATTAACCACCCCAGTCCCATTCCCTCCAAGTTTAAAGCTGCATCCTCACATCATTAAAATGTACCTTCTGTTTCCTCGTTTCAGTGAGCCCTTTTGATTTGTTATCAGCGTAGATATAGCTCTGCCAAGCTGTTTTTTTATTTTCAATGTTTGCATTTCATATGAAAATCAATCTGATTAGATGGCACTTTGTTGGCACTTCTCAACTTTGACTCGTGTAGATGTATGTCATCATGTAACCACTAAACAAGTGTGACGAGAAGCCAATCTAAGCACATCTGATGGGTGACACAGACAAACATACTTTACTCACAGCAGACATCAAAGGGGATTCAGAAGGTGACAGATTTTTTTTTTTGTACAGGCAATTTGGAAATGGTGCAGAATTTCAACAGGAATAAAAAAAAAGCATTTTTAAACTTTATCTCTTGGTTTATTAATTTCACATGCAAAGTTAAGCAAGACTATCTGCAGTGCTTTCCAGTGCTCTGAGAATCAGTTCTTTATGGGTTTAGATTAGAAAAAATAGATCAGCTATTACCTTTACACACATGTGATACACACAATCAGAATTACAGGTATTAAACAAATATTCCATCAGATTGTTTATTTTATTTCTGAATGGTGCTAACACCCCCTAATAGATTACTGTGCTGTTAACCTGCTTAACACACAGATACAAAACTGGGATGATAAAGATTTTACACAAAATTCAGGCAAAAACTGGGCCAATCTGTACTGTATTTTGCAGATTATCCAACACTGGACACATTTATAGAGTGTATGTGGCCTGTGAAACAGGTTGAAGTAGTTTCAATGCGCTGAAATGGAATCTCTCCCTGCCCCTTTGTAGCCCGAATGAATTTCACATCTACAGCACAGAGCAGGGTGGGTGCCTCATCTCTGGTTCTAATAAACACCCTCTGATATCAGTGAAATGAATGCAGATCATGTGTGATTCAGTACTGTTTCCTTCAGCCCATGAATATGACAAGGTATGTCATTTAACCCAAGGATCTCCTCAGTCTCACCTGCTCATTTCAGGGCATCGAGCCAATGGGAGTTATGGACAGACAACACAAACGTGATGGCCCAATTCACTTGAGGGGAAAACATTTTGGGAAAATATTTATGGCGAATCAAAATAAAACTGAACCCACACACGCTCTGTTATACAGTTAAAGGGCTGCTTGATTGTAAATACACTGCCTTTCACTGCATGCATCAAAGAGTTAAAAAGGACTAGAGCACTTGACACTTGTGTTTCACTGAACCTGACAATGACAAAGCAATGACTGAGACAGCACTGTGGTGCACATCTTCAACCCTGCAGGAAAGGAATTATGCATGTCTCACAGAAGCAGTGCTGCAGAATGTGAGGTTCCAGGGAGAGGATATTAACAGTGTAGACTAAAGGCTCAGAGAGCTGGTTTCCAGTAGCCATCTCCCACACAAACACACCTGCTGGCTGGCTACCCTGAGGTTCTCAATGTCTCAGGAGTCAAATGCAATTAGTGTCAAGCACAGATTTCTCTTTCCTGGTACTTGACAAACCGTTTAACATTATCAGCATTGGCCAAATCCATTGAATAGCACTAATGATATTGAGATCATTTTAGCACGCAGCAATGTCTCCACCTAAAACAAAATCACTGTTTCAGGGGGAAGAAATTACAGGTGCACACCTAATAAAATAAATATCCATGAATGCTGGAACTGTAATAAAGAGCACTCAGTCTGGGGTTTCACAACTCCCAGTGTTTAGAATCACTATTGAAATGACCAGGGGCCACATACTAGTGTTTCCTTGCGGCAGAACCTGTATGTTATCATATTGACAATGCTTCAAATCCATTGTGTTACTATTGCTGGCAGGTCCGTGGTCTATAAACAGCTCTGCTAGAATTTCTTTTTGTTTAAACACTGACTTTACAATGACATATCGGCAGTCACTT
>NC_054539.1:73355912-73435912 GCF_017654505.1 Polyodon spathula
TTCTTTTAATTTTTTCCTTGTTTATTCCAAGTAGGTCCCTGCCCATGGCCCTGAATTCAAATTGATGGTATCTCAAAGTTATCACCTGTCTGCCGCAGAAACAACTGCCAAAATGAACTACATATGTAAAACTAAAATGTCTGCCTAAAAGTTTAGGATATATTTTGGAAAACACACATAAAACAATAATTGAAATAGATCTTGAATCGTGGCTTTGTCAGTATATTACAGTTTGTGATAGTGCGTATATTATTTTACACTACGAGTGGTGATAAATATGCGATACATTGTGTAACGTAATTCCACGTATAGTTTCACATGTGTTGCCATTGATCTGTGTCTGCTTAGTGAGCAATCCCAAAAAGAGATCCCTGCTAGCAACATCGAACAAAATACAGTACGCTCGCCACTGAGTTCGACGAGGCATTGAAACACGACTGCAGCGTAGCCATCCTAACAACTACAAATCCCAGGGTTCATCAGTGCTGAATGCTATTAGCAACCGGCTAAAACTAGTGACTGTCTACTGGAAACGAAGGAACCCATAGGTTAACGTCTTTATAATAAAGATTTGTGAATAAGTAATAATACATGTCATAATATACATTTACATCATCTCCATCGTTGTATATTTCCCAAAGTAATATAGTGTATCCTCACTGCCCTGTGTGCGCGTTTCCATAACAAAGCTGCTATGAGCGACGGACTCTCGGTTCCTTCTTTACCTTGCTTGGACTCGGAGGCGGATCGTTTTTGGCAGGCGGGTGAAAGTTCACAATGGCGTGAAAATATCAGGTGACGGTGTGGAATAGCTCTCCTGCACTAGTGCTAGCGGGAGAGTGTCATTGTGGAAACTCATAAACGCGTTTGGGTACAATGAGCCAAGATAACAAAAAGTATGGGGAGGAAGACGAGTCGCCCACAATGACTGGTGTTGATGATGATGATGATGAGGAGGATGATGACGATCTTGACACCTTTACCGACGGGGACCATGACAGCGGGTGCGAGGATGGGGGTAACTAAGTTGTTCCTAATAGAAGTACACTTACACTTTTCAGCTGAGTTCAAGGCATTAAGAACTACCGAGGTTGTGAGTGTCGTTACACGGGGTTTTGTTTCAAATTTATGAAAATAAGTGTCGACATTTTATATTTAAAAACAAATTATAGTGGGGAAAAAAAAACGTTTTCAAAATAAATGTTTGACAACCTACAGTAAACTTGGTTTCACAAAGGGTAGTTTTGCTGTAATTATTTTTTTTTATTAAGTTTGTGGTGATATTTCTGTAAATTAAAAGCGACCATGAAAATGTACGGCAGACTTTGTAACGTTGCTGTATGTAACTTTTTAATTAGTATGTATTTCCAGTATTTTGCTATTAATTTGTAACGATAAATCTCTGAAGCATACTCATGCGCGTGTGGGGGGTGTGGTTGTTATTTGACAAGTCGCACTTCTGGAGTGAAACTGACACTTGTGTCGTCCTCCTAGGAAGTAGCTCAGTCACTGGAGACTCAAAATACATGGATGTGTTTTTCTGTCTGTGTGTTATACCTACCATATTCACTTTTTAGTTTATCCAAGCAAACATGTAAGTACCATAGAGCCTGTTTTGAAGTCAGCAAAATGGTAACATTATATTTTTTATAATGCTATAAAACATAGTAAACACAATCATATAATAGATGTTACATGCTGCATAACAAACCCGTCATCTCTCGTTTTCAAAATAAATAAATGTAACACCCACTGTTGTCTAGTCAATTGATCCAAACGCATCAAAATACCTGCTGTTGTGCAAGTCATTTCAAGAAGGTGCCCAAACCCCTGACAGTCTGTGGGAGATTCTTTACTGTATTTTGTCTTTAAAAGTATTTTTTTAGGTGGATCAATTGAATGGACACCCTTATGTTAGGATGAAGGCTACAGCAATCCTTCTTCAAAACAGATTTCAAGATATAGGGAGCTCTATGTTTTGAAGTCATTGTGAGTGCTTAATATTGCAATTACTTAAACACTAAAATAACAATAACACTGGACTCCTTTGCGTTTCTTACTGATTATGGTTCCCAGTTAGCATTCTGTATTCATACTGCTGTGGCTGTTCAAAATGCAAAATTGGGTTTACAAAGTCATCAGTAATCAATTGGATTATGCAGATGTAGTTTTTATGTACAGCTACGGGCAAAGGTTTTGCATCCCCCTATAATGAACACATTGTGCTTCATAAAGTCAAATGAAGCCTGCTGAATAATGTTATGCTAACTTATTGAATTATATACCGCTTCATAGTTTTCCATATCCTTAGAAAAAACTGACAAAAAAATGAAAAATGTGACATTTCGAAATCAAACATAAAATACTAGCATCACTATTATGGATTCCGGTAGACTTTTGTGTGATATCATTATACAGTTTCTTTGATTACATGATGTTAAATTATATATCATATATATATATATATATATATATATATATATATATATATATATATATATATATATATATATATATAGAACTTGAAGAGCAAAAGTTCAACGGAGAATTGACATGCCTCTTAACTAGGTTTAGATGTATATACTCTCTCTGCAGACTCAACAGGCATGCAAACTAGGTTTTGGATCTGTAGTCAAACTTGAAGGCTGCAACTTTTTTCATACTTCAGGCTCCAGTGTTCTGCATATCCTAAAATGAGATCGTCCTTTCCATATGGTCTTTACAATGCCACTCTTGTCAGGTATATAATTCTAACTTAGGAACACATGCATCTGATTATTCTGTTCTTATATGCAGCAGGAATCCAGATGGCTGAATCATCAGGGTTCTGCTTAAGACAGTTCAGGAATGTGGTCTGAGCTCCCAGTGTCTTCAAAATGACATGCGCTCATCAGAAAGGGTTTTGTTATATAAGGGTCTGAGTACATTCTACAGCAAGTGTTGTTCCACAGCACCGTCTTCTAAATAACCCTGAGACGCTTGTCAGATTTTTACACAGCTTAATAGAATGAGCATTTAATAGGGTAGCTTGTTGTGTCACTTCGACAAAACAGGATCTGACAGGCCTGTCGGTTTAGGAGCTTCGCCTCTCAGATGCCTGCTGTAGCAGTGAAGTGAACGCCATCTGGCATGACACTTCTGACTAGTTACCCACCTATGGGTCTGCAAATCCCTGCCATTAGGGATGTATGGGCTCCGGCATATTTACCAAACCCCTCCCCCATGTTCAACACCCGTACAAAAATGTACTTCTCTTATTGTGAACCCCACAGATAGTCTCAGCCAATCAGGTTCTTGAATAGAGCGGTCAATATCCCACAGGTAGATGCTCCATAAAGGCCAACAGGTTTTCAGAATCTTGACGCTTGCTTTGAATAGCAACATACGCTTCAAGCAGCCAAAATGTAACCTCAAATAGTGGTACTCAATTCTGATGCTTTGAACGGTTTTCTTCCCTTGACACTGTGTTGCATGGGTTTCAGTTCTAGGGTGCAGGGACCCCTTCAGCTCTGAAGTGAAGCCGCGGATCCTGCTGATGGGCCTCAGGCGGAGCGGCAAGTCCTCCATTCAGAAAGTGGTCTTTCACAAAATGTCCCCCAACGAGACCCTCTTCCTGGAGAGCACCAACAAGATCTGCCGGGAAGACGTGTCCAACAGCTCCTTCGTCAACTTCCAGATCTGGGACTTCCCTGGGCAGATCGACTTCTTCGACCCCACCTTTGACTATGAGATGATCTTTAGGGGGACCGGCGCCCTGATATTCGTCATCGATTCTCAGGTAAACAGCATGGGCTACATTTTGAAAGCTTTTAATGTAGTTACCAGCACGGTTTCTGTCTGAAACAAAAGAAAGAATGGTTAAAGACTACTTACTGTATTATTGATAACTTGTCTAGTCATGATTATTTATTGCAGTGATATATTATGAAATAAATAGTTGCGATAAGCATGTTTAAGCATGCTTATCGCAACTATTTTTGGTTTCTGGCAGAGCTACAGCTAAATCAGTGGCATTGCTACTGAGATGTTTTGTTTCTGTCTCTTCCTGGAGACAACTGATAAAGAGATGCTGGAGGCATGGGGTTAGTAGCCATGTAATTAAACTGGTCATCAAAACAAAACGATGCTGTTTGTGTGTTTATTTATAAATTTAATTGTCCAACTGTCATAAAAATACAGTCCCCGCTTTGGTAAAGTAGTTACTAGGGAGAAAATGGTAATTGTGGTCCAATCCTAGTTCTGTGAATATTAAACTTATCAAAGAGACTTTAAATGAAGCCCAGCATTACATAAAAACAACATTGTACACACTGCTCAAATCGTTTCGGTTTATTTAGCATTCATTATCATTGTACGATACGTTTCCCCCTTTGTAAAGGATGACTACGTGGAAGCCTTGAGCAGACTTCATCTTACAGTGACCAGAGCCTACAAGGTGAACCCTGACATCAACTTCGAAGTTTTCATTCATAAGGTTGATGGACTGTCAGATGACCACAAGATTGAAAAACAGAGAGACATTCATAAGCGAGCCAATGATGACCTTGTGGATGCAGCTTTGGAGAGAATCCATCTAAGGTAGGAATTAAACTTTGTCGACAGAGAAGGAGATCTCTATTGTAGGTAATCCAGGTTTGGGGAAGCAGGGCTTTTAAAAGTCAAGTTCTATATTTGAAACAGAAAAAAAAACTCTGCACTCTCTGCACTACTGAATCAACCTTCTCAACAATAACATTTTCTAATAAGTAAAACGCTTCTCACAAAAGTTAACTTTATGAATTGCTAAACAAGCACTGTGGCACTTTCCAGGACTAGGTTATTTAGCAGCGCATGGCTAAACCAGTCAGCAGTGTAAGTCTGGTATGGATCTGCTTGCTGTTGCCAGCATGTTTTACTAACCCAGCCTGTTGATTCCTGCTCATAGATTATACGTGACATTCTGCGCCAGTTGTACAAAGTATGTGAAGAAAGCCACATTTGCAAACAGTGACAGCTCTTAATACTGACACTATAACATGTATAAGAGTAATTTTTAACGCACATTCAGTGGGTTAATTTAAAATGCATGCGTGGCAATATCTAGATCTGCCACTGTTTAGATCCTATTACATTTTAAGAAGTTAAAAAGCAAATGTGTATAAAGCAAATGCTACTACAGTTTATGACTTTCCTAATAATCGTTATAGTATCTAATGTGTTAGTAAAGGGTTAAGAAATGGTAAATTGGCAGAGTTGGTGGTTAAGTTGTGGGGTGTTTAAAGAAAAAATAAAAACCAGTACATTAAACAGAGTTAAAGCCTTGCTGTTTAGAATTCAAATGGACCTTGGAGAGGCCCCTGAGTGGCTTTCATGGTAAAGGCAGGGCCTCATGGAGGGCCGGTAGCTCGCCACAATCTACTATAAAACTATTCAGTGTAAAGAAGCAATTAGCATCGCCGTGGGGTCGCAGGAGGCCTCCTGACCTTCAGTTCTCCTGAGCTGTGAGCGGAACACAATTGTATATTCTAAATTAGGTACTTTTCTGTAATCATGGTGTATCGTAGTGTAACCCTGCTCTCTTCCTGTCCACAGCTTTTACCTGACGAGTATATACGACCACTCGATATTCGAAGCCTTCAGCAAGGTTGTGCAGAAGCTCATCCCCCAGCTTCCCACTCTGGAGAATCTGCTCAACATTTTCATTTCTGTAAGTACATATGCGCTCCTGTTGTGGAGAACATTACAGTTAACATCTTATGCCCAAGAGAATAAAGCTACTCAGATCTATTTCACACTAACCGTAAACTCGATATTAGTCAGATGATGGCCGAATCACCACATCCTCACAGTGTTTTATATCCCTGAGTGAGACCCCAGCCAGCCCAGCCACCACATCCTCACAGTGTTTTATATCCCTGAGTGAGACCCCAGCCAACCCAGCCACCACATCCTCACAGTGTTTTATATCCCTGAGTGAGACCCCAGCCAGCCCAGCCACCACATCCTCACAGTGTTTTATATCCCTGAGTAGACCCCAGCCAGCCCAGCCACCACATCCTCACAGTGTTTTATATCCCTGAGTGAGACCCCAGCCAGCCCAGCCACCACATCCTCACAGTGTTTTATATCCCTGAGTGAGACCCCAGCCAGCCCAGCCACCACATCCTCACAGTGTTTTATATCCCTGAGTGAGACCCCAGCCAACCCAGCCACCACATCCTCACAGTGTTTTATATCCTTAGCCAGAAAGTGATTTATGTAGCGGCATAGGACCCTATTCACAAAGCATTGACCACAGTGCTAGGTTTGCAACATTTTATTTTTGTAAAAGCAACGCTCTAAAATTACAAAAACTAGTAAGAAGCAGCAGTGTTGCACGTAGAAGCTTAAATTTACTCATAAGGTATCTATTTGAAGCTTTGGACGTCAAGATTTGTTTTTATTTAATTTTTTTGGACCAAAAATTGGTGTAACGTACTGTTAGTTTAGTACTGCAAATATTTCTTACTTGTTTATAATATACAGTACAGGGGGAGCCATCTGTTATGTCCACCAAAAGAAGGATTCTTAATTGAGAGCTGGGGTCACCGTGGTAGTATACTGCACGATGTGCTGGCACGTGCAATTTGTAAACTAATAGTTGGCGTGATTTTATCCCGCAGAATTCCGGAATCGAGAAGGCATTTCTTTTTGACGTTGTCAGTAAGATTTATATCGCAACGGACAGCTCTCCAGTGGATATGCAGACCTACGAGCTGTGCTGTGACATGATCGACGTGGTCATAGACATCTCCTGCATCTACGGGTGAGAACATGTGCTTAATCAAGGACTGCTTGAGGGACACGATAACAGAGGCTATGACCTTACATATAAAATAGGTGGTGCACTTTCATGAGTGCAAAATAAAGTAATCAATAAATAAACTAGTCAGTAATCTTGAGGTCTGAATGAATGGAATCAATTCCTCAGGTGATCAGAAACACAACAGGTTTAGGTGCATTTTTATCATATTGATTATTTCTTATATTTTATAACTGAGGTATTGATTTTCTTTAGTCTGCGCTGTGAATTATCAACATCACTTACTGAAGCCATTGTTTGCTCCGTGTAAATGAGGCATAACAGCCGAGTTATGAAAGGTTACTACTGGTATGAACAAATGAACCAATTTGAAATCTATTTGAAATCTACTGTGTCTTTAAGCTGTCATTCAGACAATCTTATCAAGCAATAAGACTTCCAGAATAAAAGGTTACTGAGTCCTGTCCTTGTTTTAGAGTGACGGGGGATGAAGGGGGAATACCGTATGACAAGGAGTCGATGGCGATCATCCGACTGAACAGCACGACGGTCATGTATCTGAGGGAAGTGACTAAATTCCTGGCCCTGGTGTGTTTCCTGCGAGAGGAAAGCTTTGAAAGGAAAGGTAATTTCTTTGGAACTCTACACAGTGTTGTACTGAACTGGCATTCTATGCCAGGACCTTGTGAACTCTGATCATTCCAGAACCCTCAGGACACTCAGGATTCTCAGAGCTTTTTACTGCTGTTGCCATTAGCACAATTCCGGCTAGATCTTACAGCTTTACTTCAGTTTTTCAAATGTTAAAAACACATGTTACCCAACCAGAAATAAACTGACTTTTAATTTAGCTGCTTGTGAATAGTCTAAAGTTGTTTCTTTTTAGTTTTAATTGTTAAATGGTGTCTATACCTTTCTGATAAAAAATAGCAATAGCTTTATAATAATAATAATAATAATAATAATAATAATAATAATAATAATAATGAGAAACTAAGTGAGTACTTACAAGCCCTGTAAATGTCTGAGTGGTTTGGTAACTTTTTGATGGATTTTTACTTTCTGGAAAAATAGTTTTAATGAGTAGTAAGTCCATGATGACTAAATTATAAACAGTGAGTGTAGACGCATACAGTCTATCCAGTGAGTGGGCTTACACCAAAGTACATGTGTTCCTATCTGTGAGTGCTTGTTCTCAAGTTTAAAACCTAATGCTTCTGATCCTCAACTACCACTCTTACAGTAACAACCAGCCCTGCTGGTGCTGCCCTTCTCAGTTCACTGTGTTTCCTTTGACTTGTGAGTTTTCAATATAGTCATCTGTCATGTGACCTGTCTCTGAAGTACAGGACTGAAGTACAAAGGTACTAGGTCAAATATTCTTCACTAATTGCAACAAAAAAGCACGTGGGAATGTGGGAATCTTTCATATAGCAAATGTGAGATTTACTGGAATTAAAACTTTACCGGAACAGGAGAGACACATGAGACCTTGCAACGCCACACAGGTGCCCATGATTTGTTTACAATATTTACACAATTGCAGCAGTTGTAGTTGCAGGTAGCCCCCACTAGAGTACCAGCAATGATAACTCCTAGTGCAGGGTGGAGCAGGACACAATGATAACTCCTAGTGCGGGGTGGAGCAGGACACAATGATAACTCCTAGTGCGGGGTGGAGCAGGACACAATGATAACTCCTAGTGCAGGGTGGAGCAGGACACAATGATAACTCCTAGTGCGGGGTGGAGCAGGACACAATGGGAACTCCTAGTGCGGGGTGGAGCAGGACACAATGATAACTCCTAGTGCGGGGTGGAGCAGGACACAATGATAACTCCTAGTGCGGGGTGGAGCAGGACACAATGGGAACTCCTAGTGCGGGGTGGAGCAGGACACAATGATAACTCCTAGTGCGGGGTGGAGCAGGACGCAATGGTAACTCCTAGTGCGGGGTGGAGCAGGACACAATGATAACTCCTAGTGCGGGGTGAAGCAGGACACGATGATAACTCCTAGTGCGGGGTGGAGCAGGACACAATGATAACTCCTAGTGCAGGGTGGAGCAGGACACAATGGGAACTCCTAGTTCGGGGTGGAGCAGGACGCAATGGTAACTCCAAGTGCAGGGTGGAGCAGGACACAATGGTAACTCCTGGTGCAGGGTGGAGCAGACGCTTCCTCGGGACACGCCCACCTGCAGGACAGGGATCTGCATGTGTCCGAGAAGCCGTTGTCTCTGTAACAAGGAGTGAAGCCAGATAGGAATGTCCTTCAGTACTGTTCTGGTTCTGGTTAAACGTGTACCTTTAAAAAGTGAGACTGCCCAGCTCTCTAGCAGTGGACAGCTGGCAGTTTGGATTCTTTTGAGGGGGTCAGATGTCTGACATTTATTCTGAAATAACCAAGAGCCAATCAGCTTTGCTCTTAATCCTGTTTCAGGCATGGGGTGTTATCCTGTTAAGATTAATCATTAACAGGAAACTAACAATCATTTTACAGAATTCCTTTCCTACATCAAGATAAACAGAAAGAGTTTGCTCTGTATGTCCTGTTCCACCATAGCAAAACTACTGAGCGTTTTACCTTAGTACCTTTCGTAAACACTCCAGTTCATAATGAAAAGGCTGTTTTAAGAAATCTGTACATTTTGAACAGTGGTAAACAGAAAACCTGATGGTTCTTCTTGCGTAAAGTACAAAATCAAATACTGTTTTGTAGAAAGACATAATAACTTGGGACATAACTTGGCTTACCTATTTTCAGACAGGGTTTACAGTTAATAACGCATCCCATACAAACTGCTGGCTATTTCAGCCTCTGTTTGTTGTTGTGCTTGTGCCCTGTCTACCATGGCACACTTGTTTAATCCATTCCCCCTGTGGTCCAAGTTGACATTTTCTTTCCCTTTATTGTAAAGTGTGGCTACATGCCTTCCTGCTTTAAAAAAAGGCGTTTTAATTGAACATAGCAACTATTTTGTTAAAACCTTTATTAAAAATAATAATAAAACATATAGGATAAACTGTACTGTTTTAACTTCCTTCAGCTGCTAGCTTTCTTGTAAAAAGTACAGAGAGAGAGTGAAGACAAGACAGTGCAGCAGGGAGTCTGCTAAACAGAGAATCTGCCTGAATGTAAAAAACAAATATGAAATCTCTTTACTGTAATGCATGCAATACACATGTTTGTTATTTCACACCAAATTGTATCTGTGCTCCAGTATTTGAGGGCTTGGTTCTTACAGCTGAGTTTCAATCCTGGTAATAATGACCAGTAGGAGAGATGCTTTTGTTCCAGTAGGCTTAGAATTGTTTCTTTATCCAGAAGAAGACTCTTTTACACATACACCTAGACATGCACTGTACAGACATGTACCAGTCACAGCTGTGAATGAGAATCTTCTCCCAGTTGCTTCCACTGTATGTACATGGATGTGATTGAGCCAGCGCTTGATTTCAAACTCAGAATTTCAAGTGCATGGTCACAAGAACACTACTCCACTCCCTGCCTACACAGTAGTACCACTGTCCACTGGCTATTCCTGCTATTTAAAGTTAGGTCAGATACTGTATGGTTTCCGAACTGTGACAAAACCAGAAGCACTCACTCACTCATTTCTTTGTATTCTACAGGATTGATCGACTACAACTTCCACTGTTTCCGCAAAGCCATTCAGGAGGTGTTTGAGGTGCGGTTGAAGGTGCTGCGGTCCCGCAAGCTGCTGAGTCAGAGAAGGAGAAGCAGGCAAGCCACCCCGAATGGCACGCCCAGGGCTCCATCCTGAGGTGCCTGCACTGTGGACCTTGCCGGGCAAAGGGGGCCTGTTACAACACTGTTGCACTGACATCACAGACTCTGCTGTATTATAGCTAAAAGAAAAAAGACATTTGAAGAACTTGTTAACCCCCTCAGGGTCACGCCTTGTAGTTTTTGTTTATACTTGAAACAAAAGTTCTGGTGATTTTTGAAGAAAGTTTGGATGCATATCAGGTTACAAAGGGGTCTTGATTAAATGATGTAGAGAGCAGCTCTGAAGGGGGCACTGTCTTTTTCATAGGGATTCATTTTGGGAAAACACAGCAAATTGAAAGAGGGGGTTGAATTCTACTTTACTGGTTCACAACTGGGTGGATTTGGCAATAACTGGCCATTCCAGACTAGGTTTTGTTCCTCCCTGGTCCCTTAGTATTCAGTATTAAATCTGCATGTCCTTCCAATCCATAACACACAGCCTGTGATATTTACATACTGGATGAGAAGAAGAATACATCGTGCCTTTCGTGCTTTATGTGCCTTTCATCTTCAAATGATCACATTTAATACAAAAATACAGGTAGTGGACAAAAAAATGGAAACACCTGGGTAAATGATGGACACCAAGTATATTGAAAGCAAGGGCTTCCACACAGTTGTGGCTCATGCGTTAATTAAGCAAATAAAATCCCTGCATATTTAGGGTCATGTATAAAAATGCTGGACAGGCCTGGTTGCCTATAATTATGGCTAGCGTGGCTGCAAGAGGAGACCTTAGTGACTTTGAAAGAGGGGTGATTTTTGGGGTGCGTTTGGCAGGACCTTCAGTGACCAAGACAGCTCAACTTGCTGATGTTTCACGAGCAACTGTGTCTAAGGTGATGTCGGCAAGGAACTCTGAGGGAAAGACATCATCAGCAAAGGGCGCATACTCCAGGATTGTGATATCCGTGCATTAATTCGAAGTACAAGGCAAAACAGGCGAGCAACTGCAGATCAATTGACTACAAATTTCAACTTGGGGTGCAAGTAGCCAGTTTCATCAAAAATGGTCTGCCGAGAACTCCACAGAGTGGGATACCATAGTATCACATTTCCTCGAGCAAGTGGGCATACGTGCATTTTCTGGCATGATTTGGGTGCACTCATTCCCTTAGAAGGCAAGGTCAATTCTAATCGCTACTTAATGGTACTGAGTGATCATCTTCACCCCATGTTGCAGCATTTCCTTCCTGCCGGGGGGAGGTTGTCTTCCAGGATGGTTTGATGAGCATGACACTGATGTTATCCATATGTCATGGCCTTCTCAGTCATCAGATCTGAACCCAATCGAGCATTTATGGGATATTCTGGAACGACACCTGAGACAGCGTTTTCCACCTCCATCAACCAGGCGTAAGTTGATTGACTTTAAAAAGTGGATTCAATAGAGCTCTCAGAATCATGTCTAACCAATGCTTTAAAAAGTGGATTCAATAGAGCTCTCAGAATCATGTCTAACCGGTGCTTTAAAAAGTGGATTCAATAGAGCTCTCAGAATCACGTCTAACCGATGCTTTAAAAAGTGGATTCAATAGAGCTCTCAGAATCCTATTTAACTGTTGCTTTAAAAAGTCACCATGTGACTGACAGTTCAGATTGTGCAAAGTGAATCTAAACAACAAGAGCAATACAATGGTTTAGATAATTCAGATAATGCACACCAAAGTTGCTCCTTAAGTACACCATTCTATAAAGGAAGAGCCCTGGCAGCACTGAAGCATATACTGCAGTAGCCTGTCGTAATTACTCTAAGTACAATGGAGAACAAAACAGTAACAGATATTATATATGATTTATGGCATAGCGTAATCTAATCTGCAGCTAGAGGATGGAGTGCAACAAATGTTGTGTTTTCTCCATTGCTACTGTTAACAATTTAGAGCTCTTTTTAAAAATGATTTAGGGAGAAAATAAATGTAATGTATGTAATAAATGTAATGCTTTATGAATACAGACCCCAAATTTGGGCTTGCAGGGCCTGCACATAACACACAAAACACATTTAGAATATTCATCATTTATGGTCAGTTGTGATCATTCTAATTCTTGTTGCTTTTGGGACCAGTAAAGTGGAACTGAACAAGAAAGGTGTGTTTTTCTGCTGATTGTACAATTTGTAATATTATATTTTCTTCACATAGTTCCACTGTTTTTGCACCACATTTTCCTGAAGAGTTGACACTGAAAATGCCGTCAGGCAGGTAAGCAATTTCAGCACCAGTGTTTATCACAACTTTTCATTTAATTTGTATTATTGATTAGACTTGGCAAGCATATAACAGTTCACCATGTTATCTATTATTGGTTGTATATAATTTTTCTACAGCAGCTGCAGGAAATACATTTGGGAAATTGGTTCTGTGCTAAGGTGACAACTGAATCCTACTCTTTTTAAAGATGTGATACATGGAGTTTCCTTAATGGAAGCCTACTTTTTCTTTATTTTAACACCCTCCTTTGCTGTTTTAGTTTTATTACTAATCCACTTGCTACATGTATTTATTTACTGTTTAACTTGTCAGAGTGTTCAACTATTAAAATATTAGCTATCTACTGAAACATCTGTTTTATTTTATGTATTATTATTATTATTATTATTATTATTATTATTATTATTATTATTATTATTATTATTTTATTTATTATAATTAGAAAACGTTATGAAAATCGCGCTGTTTATAACAACCTCAATACTGAGTAAGATTATTTGCACTTCTTCCCTGCCTGCTGTCATGATCCACTTACTGTAAGCCTATCAATTAAAACAGGTGATCTTAGTAATACAGTATTTCATCAGACAAGTTGGGTGCCTTATTTAGGGCGAAGCTGGTCTTAATTAGGAGTATTACACCACCGCTTTCATTTTCACCCAGGGGAGACGCAGCTGTTTTCTGGGTAGTGTTTTAATAAAGTTTTTACTTTTTTATTTTTAACCAAATCCTCCAAGTTCCTGTTCACATCTATTTTTCGTCAAACCTGTGACCATGTTACTGACCAATATGTGCAGTTTCTTTCTGCACGTCACGACATTTTCATAATCAAAAACCTCCGCCGACAGCAGTCGGCACAATGCGTTCATCGCGACATACTGCGGTGGAGCTGACAGGAAGCGCTGCAGCGTCCGGAGGCTGCGGAGTATCGCTTGTTCAGAAGGCGCAAGCCGAGGAGGGGTAGAGGAGATCAGGGGAACTTTGTTTTCTTGTCTGCCTGATTTGAAATGGAAGTCAAATACAACCTAAAGAGTCCAGGTAGGTTCATTCGTTTTATCGATCGGTCTTTTGTCATTACGTATGGCCACCCGAATAATGAAGTGTTTTTTGCTTGTTTTTCTTTTACTTCGTTTTCCAGTCTAAGTCTTGTTTTGCATTACAGTTTGTATTATTATTATTATTGAAAATGAAGTTCAATATTAACGTATGCACATCAACATCCTTACAGGTGTGTATTAGAAAACGAACGCAGGTTATGCAAACAGTTTGTTATCCTTTCCGATGCGTTGTTTGTTTTTGTTTTTTTTTATTTTATAGTAGAATGGTTTAGGTCGAATTACATTTTTTTACATTTATCATTTTTTCATTTGCTGCTTTTAATTATTATTATTATTATTATTATTATTATTATTATTATTATTATATTATATGTTTTTTTTTTTTTTTTTTTAACAAGCGCTGCCTCGGTGTTTTTTGTTTTTTTGTTTTGTTTTTAGGCCCCCTCTGGAGTTGCACCTGGCTTGCTTTCCTTTTTGTTTTCGCATACATTTAATGATGCTCTTGTTTACCAAGGCCGCTCCCATCATTTAGCATTTATTCATGCGTACATAGTAATGCTTTGGCTATCCGATCATCCTTGGAAGGAAAACCAACTCCAGGCTATAACAGGTAAAACGATATAATTAGCTGTTTCATGGTCTGCATGGAGGTTTAATTGTTTCAATTAAACAATTCAGAATAGAGTTGGAACAAAGACAAAAAGTGGAAGAGCCAACTTTGGCCACCCCTGCACTGGGACCTAATGGAAGTGCTAATTATAATGTAAAACAATACATGTGTAGGCATATGAAAATATTGAACGGTAGAACACTCTGCAATACAAATACCTAGTAAATTTTACAAAGGTGGAAGAAGAGGCATTGATTGGTAGGTCTCAACATTTATGAATAAATACAAAAAAATCATAGCATAATCTGAACAAAATAGTTTTTTTCCACCTACAAAACAAATATAAATTGTACAGGGTAAACTGGTTCCTTTACAAGTAGCTCGTGTTGTGTTTCCCCAGAGCAGCATCTGTCGAAGAGAGACGTTCTTTTTTTAGAATCCAAAAGTAAATGGTAAATGTATTAATCAATAAAAAATTTGATTTGACATTACATTTTCTTGCATAGAATTTATTATTTTCCTGGTACCCCAATCACATGCAGATGACGTCTGAGCATTTTGGCTTCAAAGTGAGTTAGATGTGTGACAGCCTTTTAAATAGTTTTATGATGAGGAAACTCTTCTAAATTAAAATGCCTGGCTCCCCAAAAAAACATACGCAAAGTTGTCGTTTAGTTTGGTGGTTTATTACTTCCTGTTACTATAATACATAGGACTTTGTGATAAGGTCCTTACGCTTGAATTCAACCAATATGCCAGCAGAATGCAACAACAGAGGAATCAGAAACTACCTTTAATAAAAATGACCATCACATTGAAAGCAGCTTCCAGGTATCTGTCTGCAGCAGCCCTGTTGCGTGTTTTGCTGCTTTGCCCAGTTTACTGCCTATTCCAGTTTCACATAGCATTTTCTTTCAATACTTTTGCATGTGGCTATTTTAGTCAGTTAAGCATAGTTATTTAATTTATTAGGTCTACACAGAGTAATTTACAGATTTGACAGATTCCACAACTTTTTTTTTTTTTTTTTAACCCAAAAACTTCCAGTGTCAGCTTTACACTTGGGGTGTATTTTTTGCTAGTACTAGCACCGGCACCTTTCATCAACAAACCTAAAAAGGAAACCGCCCTCGAAATCTGAACACCCAGACTAAGTATAGGTTTTATCTACAGGGGGCAATCAGGTAAGTCAGGTCAGGCACAGCCTTACCGTTAATTTGTCCAGTTATTTATTTATTTTTTTCCTAAACGAATACAATGAAACTGCTCTGAATTAATATCATCTTTCAAAACGCCCAACCTCCGCAGCTCCGCTAGCGCTATTAGCTGCCTTGGACCGGGGGCTATCGGTGGCTAGGCTGACAGCGTTGCAACTCCCTTGAGATTTCACGCAAGCGCGTGTATCTAGTAAGGCACCGGGAGGGGTCGGCTTTACCCACACAAGCAACTATAATGGGCTCCAGTGGGACGGTTTCCATGACAACTCTTGGCTTGGTAAGGCACTGACAGAGAGGTGCCTTACGAGGAAGCTGGCTAGCTAGGGAACAAGCAGAGTAGAGGTTGTAGTGTTCTGTTTTGTGCATGTGTTTTGTTGTTTGTATTTTGTTCATTGAGTAGCTAATAAATTTTAACTAATTCAGTATTATGTGTGCAGTCTTCAGTTCATTTTGTTAGGTGACTGGCTGGCTTAGCTAGTTAAACAGCGTTAATCAGGGCTGCTGACAGCTAGCTAGTAGCTACTAGCTACATAATCGTGATTCGTGATACCGTTACATTTCTGCAAGCGAGCAGCAGAGGAGTTATAGTGCTGACGATCACCCATGGATGGTTATTTCTTCAATTTGTTTGAGCCGTTATAGCCTTAGGCTATGCCTACACTAAAGTCTGTTTGTGACTGAGAATTAGGCCGAGCCTGCCAAATAAACAAAATCTGCCAAGAAATATTGTTGTGCGCTGTCATTTGTAAGGATAACTGATCATAGATGTGTTTCATATCCTCATATTTTGAATGAAATATGAGTGTGAATTTTGAATGAACAATGCTCTCTCCATCTAAACATATTTGCTGGCATAACAAAAATGCACACTCATGCACAAGCGTTTTTGTGCATGTTCTCACTCTGTTCCAAGTGCCTTACCAATGAAAAAATCACCAGGCGCCACTAACATGTTTTATTCAATTTAATAAATACCTAACAACTTCAGATTTCTTAGGTAAATTACTTGGAAAATACGAGTTTTGGTACTGTACCCAAAATTGCAGTATGAGTTTTGGTACTGTACCCCTAATTACAGTATTTTGGTGATAATGCAGGGTGCTGCTCTGTCAGGGTTTTCAATTAGTTTTAAAGTATGTGGCACTTCTAATGTAGTAGGGGGAACCTATCTCATCGAGACGTGTAGCGCCGAGCGGGGGAGTGTGCGGGATTCAAATGGTGCATTCTGCTGCATTTTTGCATAGTTTAAGCATGTGCTTGGCTAATAGTGGTCTGCTTGTAGTGTCTGACAAAGTCTTCCATTAGTGCAGTGAAGGAGCTTTATTTCAGCACTGCTCACAGCAAGGTAAGATCAACAAGAAGAAAAATGGACTTCAAGCATTAAGGCCCCTGCAATACAAGACTGGCTGGAAATGTGTATGGAATTGGTGAGCGCACTTTAATTGTGTCCACTTGTAATACAGGTGCACTCCACTTATAATGGATCCTGCTAGAACAGAGTTCCATTTATAACATATTGATGTCCCTGCCAAACAACATGGGTTTTAATAGGGAATTCCTCTGGTTAAAACTGACTTGCATATAATGTATATACTGTATAATACATACAGTTTTTCTGTTCCATAGACTTGTCTTTTGCGTTTAATATGTACAGTTTAATTGATACGGCAGCATCTCTGACATTGGGCAGGAAAAACAGTTGCTGTTTAATTTTATTCTGTTTTTGTTGGCACAGCTGTTATACTGTTTAAATTGTACGGCCCACAGGTGTGTTTTGTAATAAACTCATTCTTTGGCAGTTAAGCTTTCCTGTGTTTATATTTAAGGTACGTATGTTCACAGTTGCATACAGCATTTTGAGTTGTGTTTACTATGTACTTTGTTTATAAAGGACTGATTTCCATTGTCTCTTGGAGTCCGTTGTGCACCTTTATGGGAAACAGCTTGCTGCAGCTCCCATGCTCAGTGTTAGAGAAGTCCTGATCTGTGAGCATGTTACAGACCTCCACCTTCTGTAAAGTAGCACCATAATTCGAACTGAAGTCTGTTCATGCAACTTGCACAATGATAAAGAGAATAGCAGTTAGTGTGATGAAAGGTTTGCTGCTGTGTGGTACATGTGGGTGTGTTCTGTCCTTTCACCCTGCAGAGCATCAGTAGGTTTATTCTACCTCCTTGCTAGTTCAGACTAAAATGCATTATGTAACAGGATTTTGTGTTCAAAATTCTAATCCTGTGCCAGAGCCATGTGACCAAAAACTTTTTTCATCATTGGAGTCTGTCCCATCTTTGAGCTGGGACTCAGTAAAAAATCTAATCAGAAATGAAGTCCCTAAAAGTTCCCGTCACCTTAAATAAAAAAGACCACGATGTGTAAACTTCTCTAGCAGGAGGAAGCTCTCAGTGTTAAAGCATGAGAACTCACTAACCACAAATGGGAATGTTTTTTTCTGTAAGCTTAGAAATAAAGTGATACCTGTCAGCCCACTAATAAAGTGATACCTGTCAGCCCACTAATAAAGTGAATTGGTGTATTGGCAGCTGGCATGTCCTATAAAGATAATGCAGGAATAATAAAGATGTTTTTCAAATGACGATCGTCATGAGCACAACATAGTGCATAAAAACTTAAGAACCTTCGTAGTTTGGGGAAATGAGTATTTTAACCATGTCTATTTCACTGTCTGGTAATTAAAGGCCGTATCCAAGCCCTGCAGTTTTTTACACTGACATTTCAAATGTGCTAATTGCTTGGTGCTTGCAAACTAACAGTTTTTGATACAGTAATGGTGCATCAGGTCAAAAAGACTTGGCAACTCAAAAACTGTCTATGGCAACTCGAAATGCATGACAGGGTTAGTAGTCCCAAAACAACACTGAAATACAGTAGAGAGGTGGTCATCTGGATGCATGCAGTGGCGTAGCCAGGATTAGAAGGGGTGAGGCAGTTCAAACCCCTAAAACCACCCCCCTAGCTATGCCACGGATGCATGTTAATACATTTCCCAGTGTCCTTTACACTCAACTGTTCCAACTATGGCAATTTGTTTAATTCAATAAGACGTCAGCTGTCAGTTTAGATTGATTTTTGTTTACTGTGGTGAGGGCTGGATTGGATTTACACCCACACAAAACAGCCAGAGCAAAAATATGCTGAACACGGCTGCCCTTTCCTATACTTCTTTCAAATTCATTTCACTCGGGGGTCAGCTTTTCTCCTGTCTCCTCTTTGTGGTGATCCCTTGGGATGAGTACAGTTTGCTTCTTAAAGCTATTTGTGTCTCCAGAGATAGTTGTTAACCCTTTAAAGTACAGAATGAATTGAGGCTGCCTGTGTTACAGCAGTTTTTGTTTTATTTTTAGTATGTTGCATGTTGATAGTAGTCTGAATCTGATTGAAGTATGTTTACAGCTTGTATAAAAAAGGAGAGAATGGTTACTACCACACCTTCACATGGTTCTCATACTTGCTAGACTGATATATCATGATATAAGGATGCAAACTGACTAGCAAAGAAAAAATAACTCAAACTGTTGCCTTAAAGCCATGTTTTAACGAATGCTGAGAGGGGCTACAGATTTTTGTCAAAACTGTTTTTTTTTATGTGAAATATACTTCTTGAATCATATTACTAACAGTTACGGTGTGTTCCTCAAAGACTGTAGGCACCATAGGCCATATACTTCAAGTAGCTGGGACACCTTTTCGTGGGGTCTACAGTAAGTGGAAAATACATACAACCTTGAGCTGTAATCAGACAGGTATTTGTTTGGGTTGAGCTAGTTCCAACTGTAGTAAAGGCATATACTTGTGTTCCTCACTATAAGCTCTGATGCAGAGTGATATAGATCTAGTCTTGATTAGTCCAGCACATGGGACACCTGGTCATGATTTCCTTGGAACAAAGTAGTTTACACACAGAAAGTGAGTGAGAGGGAGCCAGTTGCCCACAGCAGTATTGATCTACAACGAGGGCAAGGTCATCTGGCCCAGTGCGGTCAAAAAAAACAAACAAGATCAGTGCCCTGATTTAGATATAGAAACAAGTGTCCAATAATATTCACAATTTCAGTCTGCAATGACAGTATGGTGTTGCAGGGCTCTGGATAGGCAACAAAAAGGGCAAGGCCAAAAATAGCCTTCAGTTCAATAGATTCGTAGAGGCCACTAAACTTAAGTCAAGACCAAAGCGTAGAATGCTTTGTAATGTTGCTTAGGATTTATATATAAAGCTAATATTTGGCCACAGCAAGAAACAATAACTACTCAATTACTCAGAAAATGCAGTTTTATTGTCAGCCAGCAACCTACAGCTGTGTCCAAAAGTTTTGCATCACCTAGAATTTCAGGATTTAAAAAAAAAAAAAAAAAAAAAAAAAAAGAAACCTATATGAACATAATGTAGAACTTTAATTTAACATCATGTAATCAAAGAAACTACAAAATTATAGCGTAAAAATCTACCTTAAGCCATAATAGTAGTACAGTAGCCATGTTAGATTTCAAAATGTCACAGTTTTCAATTTTTGTCAGTTGTTCGTTAAGTACTATGGAAAACTACAAAGCGGTATGTTATTCAATATGTAACATTCGACTTTATGAAGTAAAATTTGCTAATTCCTTAGTGATGCAAAACCTTTGTCCATAGTTGTAGATTGGAGCCAGCGAAGACACAGCTCCCTGCACTGAAGTCAGACCTTGGCTTTTATCACTAGAGACTGTTATTGTTCAATTTTAATAGCATATGTTCTACTCGGTTCAACATAAACTAAACTCTTAAATCCCGTTTCCGCGTGTTGCATTTATGGATAAAGCTACCAACTTTATTACACGGATAGTAACCCTCAGTTTAATATTTTATGCACAGAGCTTGTCTAGCCTCTGTCAATTGACTGTCAGGAAACAGAATGCTGGCCGGGTAGCAGATTTATTTTATTTTATTTTTTTTGCAGCAAGTGCTGTGGAGCTGTGTGCTGAAGTTAACTCATATTTACTCACTGTAGTTCTGTATGTTATTCCATCATGCTGTCTCGCTGTAATTAAGCAACAGTTTAGAGTTTCGAGTTTCGGTTGCGGTTTACCTGTTTTTGACAAAACCACACTGACTTCATTATGCTACACATACAAACTGCTTGGAAGATGGTTTGGAAGATATGTGGGTTGGATTAAGTGACATGCATTCAGGTTTGTCAAAGTTTAACTCATTCTCTGCTCTCTGAGACTGTGACAGCAGCAAGTGGTACTGCATTGACAGAGTGGCTGTCTCGGTGCTGCGCCCTCCTGTCTTGGCAGAGTGACAGATATGTTTTTAGGGGCAGGCTGTAGCTTGGTGTGAATTTTCTTTTTGAAAAGTTTTAATATTTTAGTGACAAATTTTTTATTTTGAAAGCTAAAGTCGGTAGAGTGCAAAACTTAACTCCAAGATGGCCACCAGGCAGGGAATGCAGTTGAATTCAGACCATAAAAAAGCATTTTTACATGTTTTGAAACCTTCTTGTTTGTATTTTAATTTATTTAAGTAAAAACTATTGATAATAACTTATTTGGGGTTTTGTTTGTTGAAATCTAAAAATACATTTCACCACCCTGCATACATTATTGTCATAAGGTACTGCAGCAAGTTCTGTTGCATGTGCATTCTTTTGTGGTTGCACACCCAGGCCTTGTGTAACCAGCACTGAGCACTTTACTTGGATTATCATGGCCTGGCTTACTTATAATTAAAGAGTTAAAATGCACAGCAGTTTTTGCAGATAGGCCATGTCACATGTGTCTCACTGAGATCCCTCATAACAATCTGCTTATATCATTTTACTTTCATGAGCATGATTAATTGAACTCTGGCAGTTTGTAGCGAGTCCCGTACCATCTTTTCTTATTCAAAGCTGACTCATAGCTATTGGTGATTGTGATACATACCTATTTCTGTTGTTGAACTAACCCATGCTTTGGTTCTTAATGACCAGTGTGTAAAATATGCTGACTGTAACTTTCTACTTTGTTCTATTCGTTATTGAAATTGTACATAATATCCACAATTTAATAAGTTTATGTAACAAGTCCATGGCATTGCTGTGGTACAGTAGCTGACCCACAGTAGTACCAGAAGGTAATGGCAGCTGCTCAGATTTCTGCTGCTCAAATCATTTACTCACCTGCAATTTGATCAGCCTGAACCGTGTCGTGTTTTGTCTTTTGTTTTTGTAGCTGTGAAGCGGTTGATGAAGGAGGCAGCTGAGCTCAGGGACCCAACAGAACACTATCACGCACAGCCGTTAGAGGTATGAACAGCTCAGAGGTGTAGGGGAACTGTCCGAACTGAATCAAGCGTCGGTTTTAAGTGTTTACAAAATTAATAATTTCTTGCTTTGAAGAATGCAAGGATTTGTTTTGTTTCGAATGCCAGGGTACTTTCCCATCTGCAAAATTGAAGAGAGTGAAGGAGACTTTGTCAAACATGTGTCATTCAATTTACCCCCGCTCTAATGACCCTTATTCACAAACCAGTACAATGAAATCCTTCAAACAAAACAAAAACCAAAAAATGAATTCAGATTACCAGTGACATGTCATTTTATAAACTTTGCACTTGCAACTTGTTGAATTTAAGGCAATACAGAAAAAAGGAAAAGAGCTGCTTCTTTTGGCTTTCAGATAAGTATAGTTTATTGAAGATAAAAGTTCTGAGTTGCAAAGTTACAACCAGGCATCTTAAAGGTTACACGGTGACAACAGTTTGCAGGTGTCCTCTTTCCAAGCACGGATCAGAGCAATACAAAGAACATTTTAGTATTCTCAGTTTAAAAGCAGTCTCTCAATGACATCATGATTTTTCCTTAAACCAATCAGAAAGACACAAATCTCTTCTCACTTGGTTGATTGTCCATTTGTCCTAACCCTAGCTTCAAAGCATCTGGTTCAATCCAGTTTCTCTTTGAAGTAGTCAGTTCTTATAACCCTCATAAAATCAACTGTAATTTACTAAGAAAACCTGTTTTATTTCTAGTTTGTACTGTCTAAGTAGGAATTTAACCAGAATCTGGCTTAATCTTTAACCCATTCTGTGAGTTGTATTCTAAGACCAAAAATTTATGCTGCAGTCTGTAAACCTTGGCAAGTGTGCTGTGTGTGTTGATTTTCTGTTTGTTGTCTCAGGATAACCTCTTCGAGTGGCACTTCACAGTCCGCGGCCCTCCCGATTCTGATTTTGACGGCGGTGTCTATCATGGCAGAGTTGTGCTTCCTCCTGACTATCCGATGAAACCTCCCAGCATTATACTGCTCACAGTAAGAGTGCTGTTACATGCATTCTAACAGATGTGTATACAGGGATGGAAATACAACACCTATTGCATAGCAGTTTCACAAGCTTAATTAGTCACAGTGTATAGGTAACAAGTTCATGTGTGTCTTCTTGTAAAATCAGGAATGGCTCAAACCACAATGGCAGTCATATTACAATCCCATGTATATTCTAACTGCATTTTTTACTTAAAAGCATACTGTGGATCATGTTGAAGCCCGAAGGAGAATGTGTAGCGATCCACCTCCCTTCCTTAAGACCCAACTTGCCAAAGCTTTGAGATTTAAACAGGTACTACTCAGGAACTGGATGAGCACCGATGGGCTGAACAGCTTTCATTCAGAAAATGTTTTTATTTTCTCACAATCAGCCTTGAAAGATGTGGAACATTATTATTATCATTTTAATTAATTAATTTAGACTTCCCAACGCTTGTAATGATCCAATAAGTGTTGAATTTCTTCTTGGGGGATGATGCTGTTAAAAAAAGAAAAATGATAATAATAATAATAATAATTCTGATGGCTAATGTTCAGTTCCATTTCAGCCAAACGGGAGATTTGAAGCTGGTAAGAAGATCTGTTTAAGCATCTCTGGACATCACCCTGAGACCTGGCAGCCCTCCTGGAGCAGTACGTACTCTCTTTATATTACACTTCGGAGACACTGCCCAGAGGCACACTGTTGTAAATCTCATAGAGTTTAATAAACAACAAATAAAACCAGTATAGAGAGGAGCACAGAGCAAATTGAGACCTGTCAAAGTGAAATCCCATTGAAATTACGGTTCTCAGTGAAGGAGTTATATACAGTGGAAGGACAGGACAGAAGAACATTTTGGTCTCATTTGGAATTTTTAAGAGCAGTTTATGCATTGATTATGCAATTTGCCTGTTTCTGGACATAGATTTAAATAAACAAAATGAATTACTAAACAGAATATTTGTGTTACAGTATAATTTCCTTGTAGTTTATTTTGGCAAGCCAAAATTGCTTTTCTAAAAATGTGCTATTTATTGTTTTCACGTTGGTTTTGCTTGTATTAATGAACTTCATTTGAATGGCATTACTTTACTGCTTATCCCTTGTGTTTCTGCTTCATTTCTTTTTTTGTACTTGTAAAAAACTAAATTTGTGTAGAGTAATGATTCTTGTGCAGTAGAACAGAACTTCGTAGGTACTGTACTATTAGTGCATGCAGCAATTCAGACAGTAAACTACCAAATGACCCTGCAGAGCTGTTCACATCAGTGGTAACCCTGAGGAGACTGTAGATGTGATTAATGCCATACAGGGGTAAGCCACAGCTGGATTTCATATCACAGGTAACACTGAGTAGACTGTAGATGTGATTAATGCCATACAGGGGTAAGCCACAGCTGGATTTCATATCACAGGTAACACTGAGGAGACTGTAGATGTGATTAATGCCATACAGGGGTAAGCCACAGCTGGATTTCATATCGCAGGTAACACTGAGGAGACTGTAGATGTGGTTAATGCCATACAGGGGTAAGCCACAGCTGGATTTCATATCGCAGGTAACACTGAGGAGACTGTAGATGTGGTTAATGCCATACAGGGGTAAGCCACAGCTGGATTTCATATCGCAGGTAACACTGAGGAGACTGTAGATGTGGTTAATGCCATACAGGGGTAAGCCACAGCTGGATTTCATATCGCAGGTAACACTGAGTAGACTGTAGATGTGGTTAATGCCATACAGGGGTAAGCCACAGCTGGATTTCATATCGCAGGTAACACTGAGGAGACTGTAGATGTGGTTAATGCCATACAGGGGTAAGCCACAGCTGGATTTCATATCGCAGGTAACACTGAGTAGACTGTAGATGTGGTTAATGCCATACAGGGGTAAGCCACAGCTGGATTTCATATCGCAGGTAACACTGAGTAGACTGTAGATGTGATTAATGCCATACAGGGGTAAGCCACAGCTGGGTTTTTGTCGATCATTTCACAGCACAGGGAATAACCTTTGGAGGCCGATGCAGTTCAGGGGGGTTTTCCCTATCTGAAAGTGTTTGGTTTGGGTTTGCAGCATCATTATATAATGACAGTGTAATTCCTGATAAATTACCCAAAACTGTACGTTTTCCATAAAAATGTCTCGGTAAAATCCACAGGTGGCTTATCCAGTATAGGTAAGGGATTGAGCAACTATGGTGAAGTGGTTTGTGAATGCTGTCTCTTCTAAGGGTTCCCTATTCATTTCCCTATTCATTCTTTGGCTGGACAGCATGTGATGTGCTCTCATATGAATTCTGATTTCATTTAATCTGATGTTGAATTAGTTATTTTTTTCTCTTTCAGTAAGAACTGCACTAATAGCTATAATCGGATTCATGCCAACAAAAGGAGAGGGTGCAATAGGATCTCTAGATTACACTCCCGAAGAACGGAAAGCCCTCGCCAGAAAGTACGATTTTCATACCCTTTACACACCCAGACTCAGCTAGATGAAGAAGATGCTTCACTTTAGCAAAATCATTTGCATGGCTCGTAACTATATTTTTATCCTAATAAATGCACCCTAGCAAGTGCCCTGTCCCAATATTTTGGGGTAATCGCTTATCAAGGAGTAAAAACAAACCTCCATAGTTTACTTTTGAGGCATCATGTAAGTTAATTTCATGAATTGTCTATATTATGAAATAAACAAATGCATCAGTAGCAGCTGAAGTTCTGTTTAATTGTAAGTAACATCAGAAAAATGAAGACAATGACAAGCAAAGCTCTGAAGAAGGTGTTTCAATTGCATGATTTCCATCATTTTAACGTAATCCTGTGTAAATCCCCCAAAGCTGTACTTAGTACACAACAGTGGCAGTCAGCATTGTTCTGCTACAAGGTAAAATGAGTTTGGCCCACGATAAACACCCCAATTATCCAGGGATAAGCACTGATCGTTAGCTTGTTAACAATCTTTACTCGGATGCGTTATTTCGGGTTTTCTGAAAAAACTGTCAATGAAATGCCAGGCTGATTTGTCCCTGTGTTAAATCTGTCCTGTGATTCCTTGTGTCGTCAAGGTCCCAAGACTTCTGCTGTGAGGTGTGTGGAGGCAGCATGCGGTCTGCTTTGCTGCCTGTGACCTGCAACAGCAACCCAAGCAACAATGACAGGGAGGCCAAAGAGCTTGCAAGACAGATCAGCTTTAAGGTACACCAGTTACTGGGCACTTTGTTTTTGTGTGCATGTCTGGGTTTTTTCTGAAGACCTGGTTACCTCTGGTGACACCTCAGCGCCTCCACGATCTTTGGTCAGGAAAGCTATAGTTATCAGAGTTGGCATTTAAAACAACTGTGGTATCTTTTCTTAAAGACTTTTGTTTAAAAACAATGATCAAAAAACAAACAGGAAATATTTATTCATATATATTTTCTGTCACAATTAGTTGGGGTCTCAATTTCCTAGGGCCCTTCATGTGGATTTTCATGCAATTGAATTGAATTTCTGTAAACTCAAGTCCTCTGTTCTCCACATAGGTTCTGATAATTTTCACACAGCAGGGTAGCCAATGAACCCCCTTGACATGATAGTTCAGTCACCCCCCTTTCAATTCCTATATTCTTTGAGTGTGTGTGTGTGTGTGTGTAATATATATATTGTGATGTATTGTGACCTTTTCAGCTGGAGTCCGTGTTGTTCTTTCAAACAGGTGTCTGTCTCTTTAATTATTACACTATACAATGGAAGTGCTCTTTAAACACCGTGGCGTACGTTTATTAGCAAACTGATATTTCAAACAAACAAAAACACAAAACAAAACCTAGCCCTTCTTTAGGCGCTAACTAAACTGGTTAATAGTAGTGCTATCTAATGCAGGGCAGGGTAAGCCTGTTCCCCTGTTTTAAATTAATTCCATAAATCACCTAATCCAAATCACATTCAAGCACTTCTTTGTCAGAACCCGTACCTTTGTTTCGTTATCAGAAAACTCTTTCTTTGTCCGACCCACCTTTCCACTGTTCAGTTTCTTTCCTCTCTCCACTTCAACCCTCTCCCCTGAACACACCAACTAAAACCTTTTTAACCCCAACTTGATCACTCGCATCTGATCAGCATTTGCCCATTAACTATACAATTAAGCAGTTGTTACATTTGTCATCATACAATGTGTGTGGCTATCCCCAGGGTCCAAAAGCCTCCAAATTGATGTTTGGTACATACACATCATCATATACATAGTGTGTATGTAGTGGAAAGTTATTGATCCGAAGGAAGACTGTTGTTACCGATGGTGCTATAATGCCCGAAGCTATATGCTGAAGGCATTGCACCCTGGAGGTAACGATAGTCTTCTTGAGGTGCATTTCATTTTCCACTATGGCTGAGTCTGCAGTACATATTTAATATAGGAGTCAGTCAACAAAATAAGTGAGGCAAGGTTGGATAGTAAATACAACTTTATATATTTTGTTTAACTATAGCTGATGCAGCATATGTACATAAATATTGAGTTATATATTTTGTTTAAATATAGCTGATAAAGCATAAGTAAATTAATAAATAACATAAATAAATAACAAATGTTTTCTTCATACCGCATAGTTATCAAAGTTTTTCTCTGGTTTGCTGACTGCTACATAATCCAGTTTATATCCCGCCCGTCATATTTGTTTTCGTTGAGTTAAATTTGAGAATTTCATAAAGTCAGAAAACAGCGACAGTGATGTTTTAATCACCGTTTTAGTGTTTGGAGCATCTTTCTTTTGTAGTGTGTTTTATAATTAATTTTCTGTCAACTCACAGAATCAGTGTTCAGCCATTTTCTCTTGTTGTGAACAGTGCAGGGAAGAAAGGCTTTCCTTTGAAAAGGGGCGGGACTGACAGTGATGTGAACCAATCACATGAAAGAAAGAAACTATTGCCCTGTGGTGTAAGGATATTAGGGCAAATAGTTTAATCTGTTTTGTTCCCATGATGATGTTTTAACCAGCCACAGGCCAGAATTTCCAACCACTGATATATGCGTGCGTGCGTGCGTGCGTGCGTGCGTGCGTGAACACCTGTCTTTTTTATTAGACCGGTTAGATGAGCTCCAGTTAAATAAAATCACTACTACTGCATTTCATTTGCCATTATTATTTTAGCAGCAATGAAGACAGAGGTTCCCTGTGCTTGATTTTACAGGAGGAATCGAGTTCTTCCAGTAAAGCAGCCCAGAAGCAGGTACTGGTCAGCCCAGTGAGCTCAGAGCTGTCTGGAGAGCAGGCGTCTTCATCCGGGACCCAGACAGAAAATCCTGAGTCCCCTGAAGTGGTAACATCAGCATTTACTTTGACTTGTTTTCTTTTGTAATTTTTCCCTGGACTCACACCTCTATCAGCATCATAAGTAGGCTTGTTACTATTTGATTTTTGTTTTTTTGCCAAATTGTCGATTTAATATCGACATTTATTTTAGAATGCATTTACCGTTTTTTTTCGATCTTTCTTTTTCAGTTAAAGCAGAGAATGGGTGAAATCGACCTTTATGCTTTAAAAAGTACATATGTTTGTACATATTTTTCAGTGTTTTGAGCCTTTTGCATTGCAGGTAGTTTCTCTCCAATGCTTTAATTTAATTAAACATTTAAACATTTATTGCAAAATATATTTAGCGTGGAGGGATTCTTGGAGGGACACGAGTCATTGCAACTGGAGTCTGACCTTGGCTACTTCTTAGTCTGAACCAACTTTGAGTAAAGACCTCTGAACGTAGGGGCCTTAAAACAGCAACTCTTTAAATGCTGGTTTCCTTTAATGTTGTTTTGTAAATTTTAACTGCAGAACTTTTGATGACATTTTGACTTAATTGGAATATAAAAACATGTTATAATAACTCGTGTATCAATAATAACCTGTTTCCACTGGCACAGGCTGCCCCAGGCCCTCACATTAGATTTATTTTCACAGTCTTGTTTGCTCTGCTGTAGCAGAACCAGGCCATGAAACCGCCTCTCAACAGATCTGGGTCCAGGCCTAAACAGCTGTTGAAGACTGTGCGATGCAATCTAGATCTGCAGTCCCTCATACTATTAATCCTGTGAAACAAATATCAAGAAATGTAACTGAAAAAGCATGGTGGTTTACAAGACAGAAAGTCTGTGTTGGATGGTATAAAGTTGTCTATACTTTAACCTTTTGAAGTGCAAAACCCCATTATCATTAACAAAATGTACTATAACTTAGAGTAAGCTAACGTTTTAAAACAAACAAACTTTGGCACAACTAGTATAAAACTCTGGTGGTTGTTATTATTGCAATACAACGTATAACCTAAAATAAGCATCAGACATATGCATAGATTTCATCATGACTGATTTTTAAATAATATGCTAAATTAGAAACAACATATAAGTCTCTCTCACGGCACAGCTCAGGCAATTGACAAGAGTGATCCTCATACCAGTGCTTTTTATTTTACCTCTGGTCTTTCTCATGCGAGAAATTGCAGCGCTCCCTGGCACTAGAACATGTTTTAAACTAAAATACAGTTACTTTAACATCATTTTATTTGGTTAAATTGGCGATGGGCAGTAGAACTTACCATTGCTTGTTATATTATTAAGAAGAAAAACACACTGAGAGAACAAGGCAACCGTTTTCCGTCCCAGATCTGTGTCTATTGCTATGTTACTGACACTTTTCTGCAGTATGTGCTCAATTAGCTGTGTTTGTCAGTAGGTACTGTGTGTGTCAGGGTTCTCATGCCAATGGTGCTGTGGAAGGCATACAACTCCGGTGCCCAAGAATGGAAGCCCAGTTTATTATAAAAAGAACTGATGCTCTTAAAAATAGCCGTGGGAGTGCAGTTTACTCAAATAAACCTTGTGCCATTTATCTCTTTATATTGAAAGGCCAGCCTGACTTTTACATAACTGATCCTTTAAAGAAGTAGGCTTCGGTTCAGTGCTGCCACCTGACTCAAGTAAATGCAGCCTGGTATTTAGTGATAAATGACTGTTAAATCCTGTGTTTCAGCAGTGACAGAGCTAGAGATGGGGGGGGGGGGGGGAGTGGGACAACAACAAAAAGAAAGAAACGTCAGACCGTGTGCTCCTATATGTACTTTACTGCTCCAGCGATACCTTTGGTAAGGTTGAAAAAGGTGAATACTTACTGGCTTAGAATTGAACTTCGTGGTCCCCAAAAATAGAATAATACATTTGTCAGAAGCCACTGTCATTTAGCATCATTCTCACAGCGCAGAGTTGAGGACTGGAAGATAGGACAGTCGTGTGTTTCAGCTCCTGCCACCTGTTGATTTTATATTTGTGACAGCAGCGCTAGCCTTTTTTTTTAATTGGGTAGCGGAAGGAAGCCAACTGTATGTTCATCTTGGTTTGTTATTCCTGTATACTTTTGATAAGGTCTGCGTATAAGGGGAACATTGACATGGAGAAGTGAAGACCATTGCGAGTGTTGTTGTAACCCATACACAGACGCTTGCAATCCCACACACACACACACACACACACACACTGCTTTAATTGTTGTTATAGAAGTAAAGTCTAGCTACATTTATGTCCAACCTTTTTTAGTCCGTTATCATTTTCATTGAAAAGAGGAGAAACAGGTTAATGAAGAGCGTACTTGTGAATGGAAGATTGTGATGTCTCCCATGTGAATTGACTTTGCAGTCATGAAAACATGCACTCCGATTGGCTGAAAGATCCTCATCCGTCTCTATTATCTCTAAAAACATTTTGGCAAGCAACTTTATATTTTCAGTACTATTGAAACGCCTCCTTTCCAGTTTAAATTGCTTTTACTTTGGTACAGATGGGTGACTAATAGTGATTACATTTCTATCACACTTTTCTTTTAGGCTGACTCCCAAACCAGCCCCCAGAGCAGTCCCAGGGAAGAGACTCCCCAGCCCAGGCCTCTGAACAGACCTCTGAGCCCTCGCCAACGCCGTGCACAGCAGCAGAGCCAGCAGCCTCGGAGGCCAGCCTCCCCAACCTACCCACAGCTCCAGCGCCAGCCTGAGGGCTCCAGCCACGTGGGGCTGGCTGTTCTCATAGTGGTTCTGACTTTAGCGCTTGCTACCCTCATCTTCCGAAGGATCTACCTGGCCAGCGAGTACAAGTTTGACTACGAACTGTAATGCTCTTTCTTGCTTCATCTGACCTCATACTGGAGACATCAGCCAGCCTGTAATCCTGTAGACTGCTGTATAGTATCACAGTCAGTTTATGAAAGGCTGTTCTTTTTTAGCTTGATTTTTTTATTTTATTTTATAAATACATGTCAAAAAATGGTTTTAACCTTAAAAAGGACAATTTTGTTTTTCGCTACACTTTGCTTATAGTATACAACCAGTTCTTTAAACAAAGAGTGGTAGAACAGCTGTAAACCATGCATTCCCTAATTATGGCAAACCTATATTAACTATGTAAACAGAGTGCTTCCTAAGAAATATCAGAATATTTATTATGATAAATATCAGTATATATGATGTGATATGGGTTGTCAATGCTTTTAAAGTTGCTTTTTTATTTTATATGTCTATGTCTAGATGTATTTAACCACCTCAATGCTACATAATGTCTTGCTCACGGTCTGCAGTACAAAAAAAGCTTTACAGTGTTTACAGTTACTTGAACCAAGCGTTTGGCTGCCAGTAAACCCCAAGAAATTAGTTGAAAGATTTCAGACACATGTATTGCACATCTCTTAACAAAAGGAACATGAGAAATCTCATCTGTCTTTTACAATAATAATATATAGGGTAGCTGTGAAATTGTTCTTGTGTATTTGTGGTGCGGGAGTAAGATAGTAGTAGTAGTTTTCATAATAAATAGCACCTGGAAGCAAAATCCAACCAATATTTTAAATCCAAACCTACTGCAAGAACAAGTCTAAATTATTAAATACAGAGTTTATCTAGGTTGATTTTGTTCTCTTATAAAAAATATTTCATTGATGTGTTAAGAGATAAAGGATTTACTATGAGCACACATGCACGCACTAGACACAAGGAATGTTTAGTCAATAGTAGTATTTTATTAAGTACACAAATATTAAACAAAAATCAGAAAAGTCAGAGTAAATCTTAGTTTGTAAGCACAAAACACAAGTCAGTGCTCTCACCCTGCATACAAGCAGCTAGCAGGGCCAGTGAAATATGACAGTGCTTATATACACACACACACACACACACACAGCCTAATACTGAATTGGTGCTGGCAATCTTGGAATGTATCACATTAAGCTCACTAATGGTATATAGATTAAGGATATAACAAGTTTACTTTTAAAAGGAGTTCTTCATACGACAATATGAGATAGATTACTTATAGTTACTTCCTCAAATTTCACTAAAAGTAGTGTGCTAACTAAATAATTAACAGTTCAATTCTATGAGAATGTGTTACAATTCATTTCATGAAAGGAAAATGCACTGGAATTATACTCAACGGTCCCTTGAAGCTTAGACTTTTGTCAACTGGGTTGGAAACTCAATCTTTTGAAGTGTCCAGTATAAAAGGCTCTCCACTCAGCAAAAAAGTCTTCAATCCCCAGTAAGATCCAGAAACTCAGCAACAAAGTCAAACAAAACCCCGCTAAGATCAACAAACAGCTGCAACAAAGTCTTCAATTCTGATAGGATCCGCACCAGCGCCCGTCCACTCTGTCCTCTTCGCTGAATCTTTAGCTACGCAGGTAGCAGCGCAGTTTATCCAGACTCGTTTGTCTGATAAGTGTTAAGTTTTATGGCAGTCCTCTAGCTGAGTCCTGGAGTTGCCCCTTTGTTTAGCAGAGCTACAGCACCTAGTTAGCAAACAATGTGGAAGGAAAGGTGTTCAGTTTTGCTTGGATATTGTCTTTTCACTCTGCTGAGTGCTACTTTCATGAGGTCACTTGTGTATCTCGCCTCTTTAAAACTCAGTCCTTTGATGTTTTAATGTATTTCATCTCGGGATATGGATGCTTTATGTCTTGCTTGAGTCAAACCGCTTGTTGTTGGTGTTGTGAATTATCTGTACATAATTCAACTGTCCTTTCAGCCTCGTCCAGTCCAGACGCCACCTCACCCTGGTCACCTAGTTCAGTGGTCACGCAGTTCAGTATGTCTACTAGGAAAGGGGCCGTTCATGACACAGAGATTTCAATACTTAGTCCAGCTATATTTCTAATACACGTTCGGGTATTGGTATCGTATTCAGGGAATATGCACCACAATACACTTAAGTAAAACTGTTCCCTCAGAAAAAAATCAGGTTACAGTACTCATATTTTGTTATTTTTATTTTATTTATTTAAACATTGAAACAAAATAAGTGCCCTTGAGTTAAATCTCTGAAGTAATATTCTTGTTTGTACAACTTACTTCTGCACACATGTTAAAAATGAAATGCTTTCACTACTCAATGGTCAGCTTACCTCAATCAAGCACAATGTATCAGGCCTGCCAGGGTATATGGGGTCTACAAGGTGTTGGAGGTTTTTCTGAGTTACGGTATTGGCAACCATCTCCAGCAACTCAAACCAAGTGCATAATGATAGAGCTGAATTTAATTCCTTAATGCGAAATTTATTCCCCCCCCCCCCTATGGAAGACACCAAATTGATCTTGAGGGAATGTGGAATAGTTGAAAGAGCATGCAAATCCTTTGAGGCTGTATGAGATGAACTTCATGTGACATCTCCTAGATGTTAAAACAGGATAAATATTACATGTTTATATCAATCAGGTTTTGTTTCAAAGTAAGTTTTCAACAATATGTACCAAAGGTATATAGCCATGTATGTATGTTTGCATGTTCCTTTGATTGGATCATTCGAATAATATTAACCAGTGTGGGTTTTTTTATTTTTTTTTTTTTTGTTCGTTTGTTTTTTGCATAATAAAATGAAGACAAAGAAAGTTAAAAGATTAGATAAAAACAAAACGACACTCCCACGTGTGTATCACATTTAAAGAGATTTGGATGAGTTTTTAAACAATGATGTAAACCGCATTGAATGCGCAGTGCTTAATGTTAGCCTGAGAGCAGGAAACGGAAAAGCTGGGCATCGACCTGTCATATCTACTACAAACAGCTGTGTGGCGGCAAACCAAAGCAGCTTGGGGTCGAAAACATACCCGTCTCTGAAATGTGATTAACCGGCAGAGAGCTTTCTTAACAATGATTTCTGCAGCGGTCTCATGGCTTTGGAGTAAAGGGTGGTTCAATGTATAACCCACTGCAGGGCTGGACTAAAGGGGGTTTCTAGACTAGTTTCTGGATTTTTAAGACTGCAATCACAATGTCTTATTTTTCAAAACTGTTTTTTTTTTTTTTTTTTTTTTTACTTAGTTGCCTGATTCTTATTGCTGAGAGACGAAATCAAAGGACTAGGAGACGAACAGGTCCCATGGAAACACAAAAGCATGGCATGTAAGCATCTGGAAAGAGAAAGGTTTACCTCTTTTAAAAGCTTTTTTTTTTTTAAACAGTCTACATTAACCCTTCCTTGATATCACAGTAAGTTTTAAAGAATAATTATATTTTGGTGCCGACAGTAAGTAGGAAAAGTATTTGGGTAATTTCCAAACTTCCCGTAAAGGACCATTTGTTCTCTTGGATGTGAAGGTGGCAAGCCTCCAGATTTAGCTGCTTATTACTTGATCTGAGAACATGTTTACTGCGCTGCAGGGACATTGCCATGGCACCTAGGCTGCTGCCTACTGTACAGTTAACTCCCCTCAAGTTTTTCTACTCTGCAAAGTATTGCGCACTTTCTTGGTACTGTAGTGTCACAAGGTTTTCAAGCTGTCTTAATACCACGACGTTGAATATTTTTTAATTATATAAACCCAAAAGAACTAGCCAGTAGCCTGTAGTATGCACAGATAGCTCCAGCCTATTACATCTGTTACACTCCATTGAAACAAACAGAATTAAATATGTTCCTGTCAGTCATTATTCATTTTCACTGTGAAATATATTTTAATGCTGCCCCTAGGTTGAAAATAAAATGATTTGTCTTTTAGAGTCCTTTATCAAAGAAGACCTACGATGGAACAAAAACGAAAAAAATTAAGACTGAACAGCTTCTCAGAGTGGACAACTTTGATTTTAGTTTGAGACCAGCGTTTGCGGGTAAATATCAACGGGTCTTTATTTGTATTTGCCAAGGTTTGGAAAAGTGCCACTCTCACTTTGTTACTGCTCTGAAGGGGAAACAAATTAAATGATTTAGATTTTGTCTGTGTAAGGCAGCCTACTCATGTAAAATACATTTTGTATTTTATATTGTCTTTTAAACGCCACTTAAAAAGTGTGCTTTAAAGGTGTGGTAATTGTGCCCCCTAGAGTCGATCAATGCATTTAAAGGGATAGCTTGTTTTTAACCCTATTTCAATACAGTGCAAAGTGCATTTTAATACACTGTATTGAAATAGGCTTAAAAACACACCCATAGCCAAAATACACCCATAGCCAAACATATTTGCCCCAAAGTCAAGTTCTGTAGTAAATAACAAGGGCAGATAATTAACCGTGTAATGCCCATTTCTGTATATGATGCAATGCATAGCCATGCATTACGTGTTGCCAGAATCTAGTTACATAAGTAAAGTAGCTGTTCTCGTTTCAGAAATGCTTAGGCACTACAGGGTTAAAGCAGGTGAAGTAAATACTGGTATGAGGGAACGGTGTTCTTGAAATAACACCATAGAATATACAGAATGTACATTAAAATATCATTTTTGGTGTGTGTTTACTACATTTTTCCATAGTTTAACTTGAGTGCACTCCTGCTTTATCAGAAAGCAGACCTTGTTGACAGTGCTCCTCTTCCTTTGAAACTTGCCATTTCATACCAATGTATTTGAGAAAATGAAATTATTTTAAAAACTGGTGATCCTTTAGTAGTATTTATTTTTTCATTTGGGATGGCACCCACATGTGGAGACTTGCTGTCCATGAACTAAATCTCTTATTGTAAAGTTAAGGGGGGATTTTAATGGAAGTTTATATCATTCTAAACGGGTACAGTACAGCAGAGAAAAACAAGTTCAGAATGCAATATGGGAAGTCCTTTTCTTACGCTGAGAGTAATTGAATTAGCTAGAACACTGAGATCGTTCAGGTATTGAGGGGCTGCCTTTGGGTGGTCAGTCTGCTTGACGAACCTTAATTGACCAGGTTGTGGAAGGAATTTGCCAAAACGTCTGCATTGGAAATTTTTTCATGTATACTCTTTCCTCAAACCAAAAATAATAGACACGGATGTGACAACAGGGAACATCTACGAAAGGGCTTTTCCTCCAGCTTAGATTTTTAAGCCATTTGCACCCAAAGCATTAGTTACCAGTAATTGTTTACATCAGGGAGTGTCAACCAGATTTAGGCCAGCGTTCGCTGGCATTTCCTATGTAGTTTAAATAAGAATGTAGTGTCAATAATTATTAACTGAAACACCGGAAATCTAAAGGTTACTTTTACAAACATATTATAGTTGAAGGATAAATCGGAGGAAAAGCTGTCAAAATTGCAATTAAAAGAGTTAAGTGCAGCCGCATGATGTGCAGGGTGAGTCATACAGTCAGGGGAGCGCAGGGGTCCCCGAGTGTCTCCTCTGGTAAAAGCACAGCCATGTGGTGTTCAGGGGTCCACGAGTGTCTCCCCTGGTAAAAGAACAGCCGCGTGGTGTGCAGGGTGAGTCATACAGTCGGGAGTTGGTGGTCTTTGCTTGTGATTCTGGAAGGAGCATTGCATTGGCTCTGGTGCTCCTGCGAGGGGACTGTTTCTCCTCATCGTGCTACAGTGAACCTGACATCCGCTCTGAGTTCCTGGGCATTCCTGGGAGGACGCCACTGAACCTTCAGTTCTCCTGAGCTTTGTGGGGAATTGCTGTGGTGTGGTGAAAAAAAGAATGCATGGTTGTGAAGTATTGTTCAGCAAAGGACTACGTGTTCTTCAAACCCAAGATAACCCCTTTGTGTTCGTTTAGCCTAATATTCTTATTTTTAACACGACTATCATGGCCCCCTTGCAGAGATTAATGACATTGTGTGATTTCCATTAAATGAGAGTAGATGTTCAAACTTCATTTTGATTTGAACTCGGCTCTCGCCAAGATAAGCACCAACTAAGACGTAGCTTTACAGTAAACTAATGTGATCCATCTGCATCTCCATCCATTTTCGTTTATTTCCATCTGATGATGTAGATATCCTTCTGCCTGGTGTTGATGGCTGAAGTGTAATGCTGGCTCCAGGGATCGGCTTATTTTGCCTCCCCAATACATTAGCACACACATGGGTGCAGTCTCCCCTGTGCATCAGCATGACAACCGCTTGGATTAAGCTAAGTAGGGTACATCTCTGGGGTTTTCAAGTGGGCACCTTCCGTCTTCTGTGTTTCATTGACTAGCCAACGACATCACAAGTGGGCTCAACAGTGATTCTCGTGTCCCAGCATCACCCCCTCCATCCCACACTCAACTCAGCCCAGCTTACGTACCCATACATCAGCGTTGCTTTCTTTCTATTGTGCTTGAGATCCCCATCCAGAATCTTTCCGTCTCAACCACAGCCAGCTGCTGCTCCTTTCTGCTTCTTCAGATAAGAAGTAATGACTTCTAAGTATCTGATTTCTAATGTGGTATGTTTTAGCTGAATTCCCTGAAGCTTGCAGCAGGGTCAGCACTATAATCCAAGCAGGGATGCCTAATGGTGGGATTACTTTAGGCTGCTAACCCTATCCAGTATCATTTTTTGTAATGTATAGTGCTTCTGCACACTTTAAATCTGAAGGCTTTTTATTTAAACATTCTTCTATGATATTTATTTTTATATTTGTATTTACATTTAACATTTATGAACGAGAGGAGGCTGTAGCTTGTTGAGGGGAACAAAATTAACATTGCTTTTTTTTAAAGTTAATTTTACTAAAAAAAAAAGATCTTCACCTTGCTGGGAATTGGCAGCCTTTGAAGACCGTAACAGAAGGCTGGCTTATTAGTTCACAGAGTGAAGCTTCATGAAGGGAGGAAGCTTGTGTGCCTGGAAAAGGAAAGCTGACCTGTAGAAGGAAGCAGTCAGCACTAATTCAGAAGCATTTTTTGGGACACAGTAGATTTAAGAAGGTTCCAGAAACCTGGACTAATCACTGAAAACTGGCTAAGCGCAACAAAACCAAAACCAATTAAACATATGCAAAACAATTGCTATCAACTGCTGTACATGTGTCTCTTAGGCACATCCCTAACCTCCAACCCATTTACTGGTGACACGTGAATATAATCTTTCAAAACTGTTAATGGATGATTACAATTTGAAACAGATGGCATCTTTGCTCATTCTCTATTCATATTATATGGTTTTGAATGCAGGGAGATTGTGATTTGCAAGAGTACCTCAAATGGCTACAGGGTTGGCCTGGCATGAGATCATGTTCTGGTTGGGTGTGATTTGAAGCCACCTGCTTTGTATTGTAAGCTGAAAATACATAAATAACTGTTTGTATTGGAAAAAAGATGTAATGGCATTTATTTCATTAAGCTTGACTACTTGAAGTGAAAACCGTGTCTTTCAAGATCCACTAAATAAAGTGTAAAGTAGCAGGACCGTGAGCCCTGTTACCAAAAATATTTTTAAAACTTTTCTAGACTATTGTTGAAGAAACCAACACACAGTTTGATGTAAATGAAATATTTTATTCATCAAACCGATTTAATATACAATTATTTCTTGTATGTTTCCTTCATTGGATCTTTATGGATCCAGTTGGTTTGGGTGGACCCAAGAATGTGTTTGTTTAAGCTGTCATTTTGGGATATTCAGTGAATCCTATAGATTCCATTCCTTTGTTTGGTGTCACAGTGCTTATGTGTGCGTGTCACAAAGATGGCTGTAGTGGGTGATGTCAGACCAGAACCAGGAACCAACAAATAAACAACAGAGAGGTGGAGTTTGGTGAAGCTGAGCGGTTGGTTTCATTATTTCATTAATAAAGTGCAATTCCCCGTGCTTGCATAGTATTACATTTTACCTGCACTTGAAGTGCTGTGCAATCCTCATGCCTAAACACAGATATACATTTTAAACAACTCGTGTTCCGTAGACCCATTTATATCCTGTGTACCAATGACTATACACCAACATTTACACACAACACGCAACATACAACACTGAAATGCACACAGGGGTGGGGCAACATTGCCACAGTGCCTTATGCTTTTTCAGTACACTCCTAAAAGCTGAATTTGTGAAATGCAGATCTTTTTGGAAATGTAATCTCTGCCCCATCTTCAAACCATGAGTTAGCAAATGGAAAGTATCTATACAAGATCACAGTAACAGAGGCAGCAGAAATGACAACAGCACACCCATAAGGGTCATTTCCAAACCACCTAACATCAGAAATTTAACTTTTCAATGCTGTTTGATGTAAAATATCACTTTATGGTACTGTAGGTAAGTTTGTATAGCTTAAACCACAACCCACCCCTATCCCCCAATCACACACACTCACACTCCACTCGGTCACACTCACACTCATACTCTGCTCATGCTCATGCTCACACTCCACTCATGCTCACACTCACACTCCACTCCTGCAGCGTGCAACTGCATGCTGGGTGGCATTAGGAATGCAAATCTCTTTTTTGGGATTTTGCTTTCCTATTCAGCTTTAAGCAGTGCTTGTTGCTACGGATTTTGGCAAACCACCTGGAGGATCGCTGGCTGGCTGTAGTGTTGACTTTTCAAAAAGAAGATTAAACTGCTTGCAGTTTTCTGATGACTGCATGGATTACAACAGCTGTTTAGCTCTGGAGGACACAGGATTGTTTTATTTTAAGACAATTTAAAGAGATTATGCAACTAACACTAAATGCGTCTCTTGTTTGTTTTCGCCTTGTTACCCATAATGCAGCCCTGGCTCAGCCCAGGTGTACCCCCACACTGTGTCAGGGTTTGAAGCGCAGCAGCTTGCTGCTGAAGGAGAATTAAGAATTTTCCTGAGTGGTGACTGCAAGGACTTGTACACTATGCAATGTTCCCATTGGCAGTCCTTAACTAGAAACCTATTTTAGAGGGTTAAATGAATAGAAATGGTACTAGCAAGTGTAACGGGGTGCCTGTCCCTTTTCTTATTTATACTGGTGACCCCATCCCTGCTGCCAAACAATAAAAAAACAGAACCACGTGTTTGTAAATAAATAGAAATACATTCAAATCATGCAAATACAATGATAATAATGATAACCCAATAAAAATAATAATCATACATAATTAATAAAAGGGTCGGGCACCCTGTCACAGCCAGAAAGTGGATCGTATTTGGGGACCACAGTATATGTGGGAGAGATTGTTCATTGAAAAGAGGCGACCATTTTCTATTCAGGAATACCAAGATATTTAGAAATAGTGTGAGTGAAGTTATCTGGCAACAAACTCCCCATCCCCAGTTGTACTGCTTACCAAGAAAAAAGAGAAAGTTTAGGGGTAGGGTTATACTTGTGAGATGAATTGCTCGTTAAAATCTTTTGGATATACTGAGGAGACGATTATGTGCTCAGAGATCCCAGGGTATTTAGTAAGTAAGGGGTCTGAGTGAGGAAACATGGGCAACACAATCCCCACCCCTAGTCTTGCTGTAAATTGTTTGTTGTTTCCATAATTTGTATCGGTACTATATATATCACCATTTTCTTTAGTGAGTTAATGTGACCACTAAAAATACAGTGAGGACCACAACGTGTATACAGCAGGTGTATATCTGGTGTTTTACACACATTTTGTTTAATAACATTCAAACACAACCTGCCATGTGATGACATTGTTTGTTCTTACGTACAGTCGGCCAGAAACACTAGAAACAACTAGAAATGAAGAATACAGACTGTAGAATAAATCACTGTTCAAGTAGTGGCAATGCAATGTCATCTGTAGGGCAGTGCTTGCCCCCTAATCCTACAAAAGTCATTAAAAAAACAAAAAAACAATTGTGTCAGTCAACTTCTCTCAGCCCTGTCTGAATAGACCAGAGCACCATCAATCAATTCTCTTTCAAAACTGCACGTGAGACCTACATAGCAGATGAAAATTCATGACTTTTTATTTTTATTAGCTACATGCTACAACATCTTAAAGGGGCCGTATTAAATCCAATTGTTGCCTGAACCTGTATTCTGTAAACATGTTACAGTAGTCACCGGCTAAGAGAACACCCTTCGGGAAGCAAGCAAAGTGTTCTTATAGCAGCAGCAATATACAAGACATGCACATTGTTTAACAGAATGGTGAAGCAACTCACCAGAACAGGAAACATCAAGTTGTTCGGCGATGTGTGCCTGATTCAGGTTTTTTTCAAGAGCTTGAATGATTTCCAACTTTGTGTAGCAAGAGAAACAGCGGCACATTTTGCCGTTTGTTTACATGACAATTTGTAGTGATGAGGTGCACTCGTGGAAATCAGAATACAAAACAATTCCAATGATACGATGGTGGTTCTGGAAAGATTGAATAAACCAATCATAAAGTTGAATGAAACCTGCTGAATAATGTTACCTTAACATGTTGAATTCCATACCGCTTTATAGTTTTCTTTATGCTTAATGAAAAGTTGTGACACAAAATCTAATATTGAACAATGTACTACTGCTATGGCTTCTGGTAGATTTTTGCAATGTCATTTTGTAGTTTCTTTGATTTCGTAATGTTAAATAAAATAAAATATTATTGTTTTATTATTGTGCCTCAATCCTAAAATTATAGGTGATGCAAAACTTTTGGCTGTTTCTCTTTTAACTGTCTGTTTGATTCAGGTCAATGTGGGTTTCTTTTTAACCTTTCCTTTACACCCTAATTGAATAAAAGTGACTTTGTTGGAAGAATTCCAAATCTGTCTGACGTAGAGTGACTTTGTATAGTCATTGAAATGAATCCAGTCGAAATACCATTGGAGATTAAAATCATAGAGATATCTCCTGATGTCTTCTTCTGCCAGAAGTGTACCCTTAGTGGGTTACTTTGACGGTCAGATATTTTCAGTATTTTACCTTGTTGTGTTTTTATTGTCTGCCCAGAGAGTTTATGGGACAACCGTAAGGTACTCAAGCTTCACTATTGTAAAGATATTGTGAAATGCTCCAATGCCCACTGGGAGTGAGGTTGAAACCACCAAACCAAACTCATCAGTTGGTTTGATCCAGAGGTGAAAGACATGATAGTGTAATATAGTGAATAATCATGACCTGGCCGTGGGGTCATTACAACTTCAGATTTCCTTTGAATTATTCTGGAACACATCACTCAGAACTGAGAATTTCAAACAATCATTTCTTTGCTTGAATGTTTAGGGTCACTGTGATGGCTATGTGTAACATGGACTTCAGTCGCTTCCCCCTTGACACTCAAACCTGCTCGTTGGAGCTGGAAAGTTGTAAGTAACACAAAGACTTCATTCACCTTTCTTTATCTTATGGAGTGTGGAAGGCTTGGTGGCCCTGGACACGCACAGTATAAAGTATTCTTATTTGTCTTGATGTTCAGAATTGTATGCTATCTTCATGAAATACATTCATGAAATACCTTACCTTAGTTTCAGAATAACTTTCACTCTGCCCTTTTTTGTGTAGTAAACATTTCCTTTCTAATAGTTTTCAGAAGGGTACAGACATTTTTCAAACCGGAGTTATGCAATTTGTCAGCTTTTCTTTGTTTGGCCTGCTAATCTCTTACATTTTTTATGCAGGAGTGGTGCATCATTTGATCCGGAAATGAACTAGGGGCAGTGGTGTATTTCTTACATGTATGAAAGCATTCAGTGTGAAATGTGTCTAACACTTTCAGTTTGTTTACCAATAAAGCAGCGACCCAGCCTAGCTTCGGATTGTCGTGCTTTTACTACACATGGAGTAAGGCTAGACAGCACCCAACATGCTGAGATCATTGGGTTTATTAATAACTTCAGCAAGCAGCTGACAAAAAGCAACATCTCAGAGTTAGAAAGCAATGTCATGCTGATTGACTGGGCTCTTTAAACATGCAATACTGTAGTAAATGTCGCCGGTGTCCTGCTCCATCCTGTAGGAAGTCCATTGTGGCAGAACATGTGGCAGCCATGAACCATTCTGATAAACCCTTGTATCTTTCTGCAGCACCAGCATCCCACCTGACACCATTTAAGAGTCCCATGTACAGAAAATGCAGTTTCATGTTTGAGTGCACCCACTAGGTTATAGTGGAATTCTAAATGCATATAACACTCCATTTTCTCAATCATCACAGAACAAAAAGTAACCTTAAAACATATACTATCATGCCTTAATGTTTGATTTCATATGTTTTACAGATGCCTTTACGGATGAAGATCTCATGCTTTGCTGGAAGAACGGTGAAGAGTCTTTAAAATAGATGAAAGAATGTCCTTGTCTCAGTTTCTTATACAGAAGTTTCATCCAGTCTAGCATTCTACAGCAGTACAGGTATAACTCATTGTAACCTGCTAAACCCGAGCAATATAAAGTTATATGTGGCTCTCCTGGAAGGCCCAATACCCACGGGAGATGAAGTCCATATCCTGTTTCGCAGCTGTGTATTTTTCAGCATAATCCTGATGTTTTAATTCACAAAAATCAAGTGGGGAATAAAACCGAAAACATTTCTCAGCTTTCACTGAAGAGTGCCTGACATTAGAAAGAAGGATTCTTCTCTTGAGCATCGTTGCCATGCTGACGCTCTGATTGAATGGCTATGGTGGGAGCAGAACACCAGCAGCGTTGTTGCAGAGGGAGCATGGTCTGGGTTCTACTATGACATTCTAAACACTGATCACATGTCGTAGGTGAAATCTGTGAAATGTTTTCAGTTTAATTCTCCCAGCTGAATTATCCAGGAGGGGTGAAAAATGTAAAACCAATCAGGATTGTGTTTAAATACATCTCTGCAGTGCATACAGCACAGGGTACATCAAGGGTAAATGCATCTCTGCAATGTGTACAGCACAGGATACATCAAGGGTAAATGCATCTCTGCAATGCGTACAGCACAGGATACATCAAGGGTAAATGCATCTCTGCAGTGCGTACAGCACAGGATACATCAAGGGTAAATGCATCTCTGCAATGCGTACAGCACAGGGTACATCAAGGGTAAATGCATCTCTGCAATGCGTACAGCACAGGATACATCAAGGGTAAATGCATCTCTGCAATGCGTACAGCACAGGGTACATCAAGGGTAAATGCATCTCTGCAGTGCGTACAGCACAGGGTACATCAAGGGTAAATGCATCTCTGCAGTGCGTACAGCACAGGGTACATCAAGGGTAAATGCATCTCTGCAGTGCGTACAGCACAGGGTACATCAAGGGTAAATGCATCTCTGCAGTGCGTACAGCACAGGGTACAGCAAGGGTAAATGCATCTCTGCAGTGCGTACAGCACAGGGTACAGCAAGGGTAAATGCATCTCTGCAGTGCGTACAGCACAGGGTACAGCAAGGGTAAATGCATCTCTGCAGTGCGTACAGCACAGGGATGAGAATAGTCAGTGCCGTTATTGCAGAGCTTTGTTAAACAGCACATCCATGTCACCCCTCTCCTTCACTCATTGGTTATTTTTGCATTACTGATTTTAGAACCATCATTTTTTTGGATCCCAGATATCATGTTCTGATACACTTCCTCATAGTTTTTTTTTTTTTTTGTGGAACCCTGTTTATTTGCATTTTTCCAGCAAGCTCCTCACTGTCTAGGAGAGAAACCAGCCAGGTACTTCCTCAGCTTTACCCCCCTGCAGTAGTTCAGGAAACTGAGATCAATTACAAAGCTTGTGAACTGTAATGGAAATAGTCTGTTCAAACACGGGCCAATGTGACCTTGATAGATCTGCAGTCATATGCCACCTACCGAGCTAAGTAATTAAAAATGATCCTGTGGATACTGAGCAGCAGTGGAAACATTAAGAGCATGCATCATTGATCAGCAACCAGCGGTAGAGCACAAGGAATAAAATAAAACAAGAGCACAGATTAGGGATGGCGCTGGGCAGGAATGCAACCCTGACTGTTTCAGATAACCACGGCACAGCAGTACCACTGCTGGGGAATTCATATATAAAAACAACTGTTGTAACTGTGCAAAACTATTCCAGTTTAAGAAATTATACAGTACATCCATTAAACACATGGACTATTTGCACATATGAATGATGCAAACAGCTAGGTGCGCTTCAAAAAGCTAAAAACAGTAAATAGGGAATATGCAACACAACACAAATGTTTTTTTAAAGAAATTATTTAGAGGGGGCTGACACCACTACCCCTACAGAACAGAAAAGCTAGCCTTCAGTAATTTAGAGGACAGGTCTCTACCCCCAGCGCACTAGAGCGGCCATTTTTAAAAGAGCTTTGAAACAGATTTTAAAGTTATAAGTGTACAAAGTTGTCAGGATGTTAACAATGACGAGAACAATGACAGGTATGTTACTTAAACAGTTGTAGCAGCGCGTGGGGACGTATAGCGCTATATTTTTCTGAACACCGCTACTTACTCTTTACGACCAAAGGCAATTTTTCATTGGCCGATAAGGCACTTTCAGAGCGACATGACCATACACACCAAAAGCTACACAGAGGTGGTGCGACAGGTTTGAAAAATTGCCAGATCTATACAACTATTAAAAATTACTATTGTCAACAATATGATCAAGACTGGTACACATTCGTCAACATGGTAGTAATTTTGAGTGTCTTCTCAACATATATTACAATATCATACATGCCAGGCTTGTCCAGTTCCTTCCCATATATTACACTATGTAACACAATTTTTGTTCCTGGGTAGTAAGTGTTATTTCCTAATTGCTTATGCCTCAAAAGTATAGAAAATGGCTATTATTCCCCACAAACTTTGCTTTTGTGACCAGGACAGTGATATTTCAAAATATCACTATTTCCAATGGGAAAACGGGCAAATGTGTGTCTTCGTTCAAATAAAGTCAGAAAAAAATAAAATAAAGTAATACAAAAATGACTACAAAAGATTTAGAAGCGAGTCGTTTTTCGAGATATACGATTATACTGTAAATACAGTATAATCGTACAGTATAAAAACGACTCGCTTCTACATCTTTTATAGTCATTTTTGTATTATTTTCGTATAAATACATGTTAATTTGGATTGTTACACGGTGTTATCTTTCAAATGTGTATCTTTATAATTGCGATGACCTTTGTCATAAAGCTCTGGGTCATTTTTCAACGGCAAGTATTATTGTTTCCTCTGTCATTGTGGCAAAGTGGTTGCAGTGTCCGGGTGTAGATGTGATGCAGTGCTCAGAAGAGAATGACAACAGCAATGGTAGGGGTGAAATGATGGTTTATTTTTGTAATCCAAAGTCACTTGACAACAGTAAATAATAATGTTAACTGGCAATTCACAATGATGTGTAATCCTCAGTAAAAACCACGGGGTTCAGTCCTGAAACAATAAACAGTCTTTATTACACACACAATACTGTAGCGTGCACGGGGGAAGGCAGCAGCAGGGCTGGTAGGTGACGTAATCACATACAGAGGCATATGCCTGATATACGCTATTTGCAAAGGAGACGGCTCTTTCGTAGAGCGGTATTGGCGCTATGCTTCAGTGCGAGAGGTCCTGGGTTTGCGCCCGCCCTGGATTGCCTCAACCTGTGTGATGCACCTGCCTGCGACAGCCTAGATCGCTACAATATACAAACATGGTCACCAGTCCTAAGTTAGTGCTGTAGTGCTCGTGGTGCAAATACAATTAATCATGATACGAGTGCTGTGTTGTCCGGGTTTTGTGCTGGCCTCTAGCATCACTTTTATTGAAAATGTTTTTTGTACCTGCAGTGTGTCTCTTCTTGTAAAATGTATTTACTGATATGCTCGACATCTCAGAACTTTTCTGTGCCAATCCCACTTTTGTTTTCATGTACTTGCAATTTCGTTTCTTTACCAGCAGATAACGAAAGATAGTTTGATGTCAACTATATAGGACAACTTGCATTAGAGGTTTAGAAACAGCGATTCTGTAGGAGAAAAACACTTGAATGTCGCTGACCACTCCAGTGACCTCTCCGCACGAGAAGGCTAGAAACAGACAGTACGTAACAGTGTGCTAACTGGACTGGCACGTGGACCGGTTTGTTATACATTCCTAGGAGTGACATAACCAGTGGTGCAGTCTCGCCGGAACTTGTATGACAAGCAAGCTAAGTCACATGACTCTCACATCTCCTGCACAGCAGTCTGATTCAGTCAGCAGTCCTCCTAATGCAATGAAAAGAGCATTAGCAATTTCTTCTATTACCAGCTACTTCTTTAAGAAGGCTATGCTGACGAAGACGACAGCAACAGAGCATCGACTACGAACACAAACACAAACGAAGCCACTGTCGCATGCACAAGTAAATAAAGTAAAGCATTCTGATCAGATGGAAAAAGCAACATTGTGGAAAGACTTGTGAAATGTGATAAATTCATCACTTGTTGTATGTGTTACTAGAAGTTCAGTGTACAAATACAATGTGAAATAACTCTTGTTTAAGAAAATCAGTACCACCAAGCTACAGAATAGATCTGAAATCAATACCACCAAGCTACAGAATAGATCTGAAATCAATACCACCAAGCTACAGAATAGATCTGAAATCAATATCACCAAGCTACAGAATAGATCTGAAATCAATACCACCAAGCTACAGAATAGATCTGAAATCAATATCACCAAGCTACAGAATAGATCTGAAATCAATATCACCAAGCTACAGAGTAGATCTGAAATCAATACCACCAAGCTATAGAATAGATCTGAAATCAATACCACCAAGCTACAGAATAGATCTGAAATCAATATCACCAAGCTACAGAGTAGATCTGAAATCAATACCACCAAGCTATAGAATAGATCTGAAATCAATATCACCAAGCTACAGAGTAGATCTGAAATCAATACCACCAAGCTATAGAATAGATCTGAAATCAATATCACCAAGCTACAGAGTAGATCTGAAATCAATACCACCAAGCTATAGAATAGATCTGAAATCAATATCACCAAGCTACAGAGTAGATCTGAAATCAATACCACCAAGCTACAGAATAGATCTGAAATCAATATCACCAAGCTACAGAGTAGATCTGAAATCAATACCACCAAGCTACAGAACAGATCTGAAACCAATATCACCAAGCTACAGAGTAGATCTGAAATCAATACCACCAAGCTATAGAATAGATCTGAAATCAATACCACCAAGCTACAGAGTAGATCTGAAATCAATACCACCAAGCTACAGAGTAGATCTGAAATCAATATCACCAAGCTATAGAATAGATCAGAGTTCCCCGAAGCAGTTCATAATGCTGAAAAAGTATTGAAAGGTATTTCAAGTGATCCAGGAAGAGAGGAAACAACACAATGTAATCTCTTGGAAAAAAATAATAATCTGGCAGTTTACCAAATAGGCACCACAAGAACAACAATGCAAACACTAAGCAGAGGAAGGTTTTGCTCTCGATGAATTAGTGCAAAACAAGCAATCATGTTTTGTTAATGAAATACTAAATATCCATAATATCAAACATTTCTCCCACTGAGGTATTTTGTGGGGTATGGAACTAACTGGAAACAGTTTTTCCTGTTGATTTTTCTTACATGAGAGTCGCTGTTATTTACATCAGTCTATTTGCGTGGATTGTTTGGTTTTAGTCAGTTAGAATTCTCCAGACAGACTCCAGAGAAATTGTTCTAACTGAATATCGGAATTTGGTTGCAAACATGATGAGAATGAAGTCTGAAGCAGCTTGCTCTTTCATATTTCAGCGCAGGTTTTGTTTGTGTAAGGAAACTAAATGATTTGTTTGTGTTTCTCTGTGTGATGGAGTATGTGAAAGATCTTGATGCACCTTCAAGTGCTGCTGTTTTATACAGTCTCCACACCCCATTTTCATGCAAAGCTTAGTTGCTGGCTTATCTGTGTGTGTGTGTGTGTGTGTCAGCAATATTGTGACCAGACAATTCCTGCTGGCACCAGATTACATGAGGTCAGTTTTATTGACACTTTCTCAGGCAATAAGACATCCTTTCCCTGATAGCAGCCAGATAACAGCATACTTTGTACTGCTGAACTCAGAATCATTGTTCCACACTTTCATTGGCTCCATTGGTTTTAAACATGCAGCTTGGAAAGAAACACTCTCAGTGAATGTGTCACTGCTTCACTTCCTAGGCCGTTCACCTCAGCGTGGTAATGCATGTTTCTGACTGTCACTCAGCACGGGAAGGAGCTGGTTCATTAAACGCAGGGGTGAAAACCGCCAAAGGAGTGGGAACAATTTCACTCTCCAAATTAAATGACCAAGGAAGAGTGACATTAACTAAAAGCAGGGCTTGGCTGTGCAACAGGCAGTGCTGGGAGATACACTGCCATTGCGGATTCTGTCGGTGAGATGAGAGAAGCAGACGCTAAAAAAAGCAGACACAGGTACACGTGTATCAAACGTGACCGTTTAATTCAAAAATCACTTGAAATTATATTCGACCCATAATAATAGATGTCATGTTGGCAGAAAATCGCCAGGGGGCAGTAGAGGATCACTTTTCATTCAGCTGACATCATCCACACAATGATTCTTTGTAGCAAACAGAAGGTGCAGACCTCATTACAAAATACACTGAACAAAAATATAAAGGCAACATGTAAAGTGTTGGTTCCATGTTTCATGAGCTGAAATAAAAGATCCCAGAAATTTTCCATACACACAAAAAACTTATTTTTCTCAAATTTTCTGCACAAATTTGTTTACATCCCTGTTAGTGAGCATTTCTCCTTTGCCAAGATAATCCATCCACCTGACAGGTGTGGCATATCAAGAAGCTGATTAAACAGCATGATCATTACACAGATGCACCTTGTGCTGAGGACAATAAAAGGCAAACGGTGGTCACACCAGATACTGACTGGTTTTCTGATCCACACCCCTACCTTTTTTTTAAGGTATCTGTGACCAACAGATGCATATCTGTATTCCCAGTCATGTGAAATCCATAGATTAGGGTCTAATGAATGTATTTCAATTGACTGATCCTTATATGAACTGTAACTCAGTAAAATCTTTGAAATTGTTGCATGCTGCGTTTATATTTTTGTTCAGTGTATTTTTTCAGTAACATAGAAAAGCTTTTACAGGTCAAGAACACTTTAATTATAAGGTACACTGCATCACTATGTCAGTACAAAATATCTGCATCACAACATGTTGACTATCATTGAATGCATACATTATTCTGTTAATGTGTCTTATATTTTTTATCATTGGGAAAGAACTTCCACACTATTTGTGTCTGTCCCAACAGGTCAGTTAATCGATTCCAGACAATTTATTAACTGAGCAGATGTGAATATGAATGTGCTGTCTATAAATGTTTACTGCTGTATTTTTAACCATGATTTGCAGTGTACTGTTTCACCATAATTATATGATTTCACTGTGCTTGCTCATAGAAAATATATATAGTAAGGATGTCACACTCTTAGGATGTTTAAAACCTTGAGTGATTATCCGGTCAGAAAATGAAGCTTAAAGCAGCAGCACTCATGAATTTAAACAAGGAATGCAACAGGGAATTTCATTTTAATCCCTGCAGACTCTTGATTTAATCTACCCGTAACCAGCAGAAAACACAGTGCTTTTCCCTCATCTCCAACATGACACTGCTCAAGCAACCCACTCAAAAATGGGGTTAGACAAAGTTAGGCAAGACAATGCCCAGCTGTGCCAGACTAATTCCTCTGATGAACACATCTATCTAATGCTACACCGGTGAAATATACAGTACAGGACATGTAACACATTGTCACAGCGTCCATGCTTCCCTGTCATTCAGAGGGATCGATCCATATGCTGTTCAGTGTGAGGTTCTGTTTGTTTCAATTACAGGGGGCCTCGATTCCCAGAGATGAACTCTCTGCAGCAGCACCATTGCTCTTGCTGGTGTAATAAAGGGTTACCAGGCTTAGTCGTTGTTCCAAAGCAGCAGGACTCAACTCAGAGCTGCCTTTCATACTTCGCAGGTGCCAAATTCGCCTTTATTTAACTCGAGGGCTACATCTTACACCCTTAAATGAATGAAGTAAAAATTAAGTTTTCCTTCGCCCCACAACAGCCATCTCAAATGAAAAAAGCTTCAAGTACCGTTAACTGAGAGGACAGTCAAGAATGTTAAAAATATCAATTTTAATTATGTGAACATTCTGAAGACTTGCTAAGACTATACACTGTAAAACTAACAATGGAAAATGTTTGCAGCCTGAGAGAACATGAAGCCACTTTATGCTTGGAACTTGGTTTCAAGACACTATGTTTCAGGCCACTGCATGGCACACCAGGGGAGACTTGGGGTTTGATAGAGCAATGTAGCCTCAAACTAGGTCTCATGGTAAAGTCACTGTTCCCTCATGTTTATAAACACCCAACAATACAATGTGTGGCCAAATTGTGTTAGTCTGCTTCATTTCTGCCGTTCTTTTTATGGTTGTTCCCAGCTCCTCCCAAGGATACACCTTGCTGCGTACAGGAGTCTAGCCTACTTACATTGACTCTTGGCATCAAGGAGCAGTAGTGGGAGGAGGCAGGAATCTATTTAGACAGTTCACAGCAGTTACTGGCTCCAACATTCACCCTGTTGTGAAGACCTCTTAACACCACACAATGACTTTTGTTTAAAAGCTGTGCCTCTGGCTTCCCAGTTCTTGAGGATTCCAGAGATGAATGCTAAATAAAGCAAAGCAATCCATTAGTAGTGTGTGCCAGGACTGCAACTGCCTGATGTTACATTTCAGAAACCACGCTACTTTGTATATGTGTTAATCTGAGCTTTCTGTCTGGCACAGAATTTAATGCATTCTGTGCTTAACACTCCCGCTGCGCAGGATACAATCCTATTTGTAGGATCTATTATCTGTTCCCGTTTCTCTTTACTCTTAGAGACTTTGGGAAGGCATTCTGAAAAGGGTTGCCTCAGTCGTACACTGGTAATAGCCCCCTGCAAATAGTATCCAGTATTCAAGTGTTGGCTGATCCAGCTTTTCTTTGCTTTTTGACATGACATTTATTTTAATCAATCATATGTTGCTGTACAACATTGTATAAGCAGAGCAACGGCCAGTAAAACCTGAACTAGAAAAGTCAAGCAAGATAAAGCTAAGCATGTGGGAAAAATTTTTTAAAAAAATACTGAAGCACGGGCCTGCAAATGTAATCCCAAGTGGTAAAGCGGCCGTCACTCAGGCAGACTGGAGGCAAAACTGGAACCTCTGTAAAATAATAGTATTTTATTTTTCTCAAATAATAATAATAATAATAATAATAATAATAATAATAATAATAATAAAAAAGATTAGCACAGTGGTCAAACCATCACTTTCCAGTCAGAACTGCCTTATCTAACTTAGTCACATAACTTTTTTTTTGTTTTAAGTAGTTGATTGTCTCTGCCAGGTGATTAATTGACAGTTTGATCAACCACCCAGGACCTGCATGCCTCTCATTCTCGGGCTGATCAATCAGACAATCAGCCTCCCCAGAAAGACAGCACACCAGACCAATGAACTCATTTAACACCATGTGGCTGTGCAAAGGGTGGTCATCTTGGCTCCAAGCTGTTCCCCTGCCTCTGCCCTGTCACACTCTCCATTTACCTGGGTAGTTGAGACGAGACTCTCTGCCCCTGCCCTGTCATACTCTCCATTTACCTGGGTAGTTGAGACGAGACTCTCTGCCCCTGCCCTGTCATACTCTCCATTTACCTGGGTAGTTGAGACGAGACTCTCTGCCCCTGCCCTGTCATACTCTCCATTTACCTGGGTAGTTGAGACGAGACTCTCTGCCCCTGCCCTGTCATACTCTCCATTTACCTGGGTAGTTACTGGCCTCATGTAGATATCCCCTCGGCAACCAGGAGCTGCTTCTTGATTATTCCACACGTATTAATAATAGTGCAATCTGTGTATGAGGGCGGCTGAGCATTAACAATGCTGAACCTATAGTACAAGATTACATTATCATAAAGATAACGAGTAAGCAGAGAAGCAGGTGTGATGTCATGGCTCACAGGAGTGGTGGGGCTTCACACCTGGTAACCACAGGGGAAAAATCAGGTGGCCTGTTATCTGTCATTGAACAGCATGTGAATTTCATAATCTTTCACTTTTTCTTCAGTAATCCCTAATGTTGCGTGGACAGCATTACCAAGCCCCCAACAAAAAGATCTCGTATTCACACATAAGCACAAGTGCCGGTGCAGCATGAAACTCTCGATTTCAATGATACTCTCATGTGCACGAATGAGAAGAAATACAACAGGGTTACAGACACGCAAAACTAAATCTAGCAGGGAAAGACAATGGCTGTGGTGTCACCATCCTGTCATTGAGAGAGGTGCTGATTATTCTTTGACAATTCACATTGGTCTTCTTTGGCTGCTTTCAAACAAGGTGTCTATTGAATGGACGTGAGCAGCACTGCATTCCAGGCATTGGGTAAAGTGGTAGAACTGAACTTGCTTTCATCATTGGAAGACCTGAGGCAGCTGGCTTGATCACTGTCCCAAGAGCATAGTGCAACCCCAATGTCCTCCAGCTCTGGAAAGAAATCCCAATTGAATAGATTACAAAGTAAGTGTGTCTTCTCGTTGGTTTGATCGGTTGTCCCATCCTATTACATGGGTTTTGTTTTTAAATGTCTTTTTATGTGTTTTTGTCTTTCGTTCTCCACACAACAGTTGTCTATTGCTGTAGGATTTCAACAGTGTTTGAATAACAAATGTTTTACATGTGGCTGATAAAGCAATCATTTCTTCAGTTTGAGAAATTCCCCAAATGTTTGCAGCTTTACAATATTCAGCATGGAAGGAATTAGGTCAAGCAGCACTTTTTAATAGTCAAGTAAACTGCAGCATTAAAGCAGGATAGCTTTCCAAAAGCAAAAAGCAAGCTCATAGCAACTCTCTTCTGACATCAGTAAAAATTAATAATTTCTGCTGTTGTCTACAGCAACAGACCCACTTCATATTAAAACATCCTAAACAGCAAACACTGCTAAATGAGGTTTTGTTAGAGAGTCTGAGAGAGAGTGAATGCTGATGACAAAAGCTTCATAATCTGTTCCCAAATGGATTGCTAGAGCAGTAAGTCAAGGTTATTTCAAATTCTCAATACACTGGTCATCTGAGCAGTGTGTGGGCTCGTCACTTTGAGCAGGAGCAGAAGGCAGCTCCATTGTAAAACGTGACACTTGTGCTTATAAACGCGTTTTGAAAGATGCTGGAAAATATGATGCTATATTATATATAGTATTGCAATGCTATAATACACATACATCCTAAGCATGTCCATACATCTTTATATTGGTTATCCTTATACTTATAGCTTTTACACTTTTTTAAAAAATCATAACAATAACTCAACTGACTGCAGGTTTGCATGTAATTTAATATTTTAAACACGAGGAGCATTTATATATTTAGATGCTCACGAGTTACATGACTCAGTAACTGATTAAAACAAATTTGCTTTTAATTAGGGGTGGCTCTGGTATCATTATTCAATTTGCCACACACAGCAGAGATGATTTTTATATCTATAGGGATGGAAGGAAACGGTACTGAAGCAGTTATTGTGAATTGCAATTTGTCATTAGCAAGGACAGCCGGTCAGGTAGTTATATAATAGTGGGTTTGCAGTGACAAGATATGAAACATATTCAAGTCACCTGAACCCACAAATAACAAACCCTGCGGACTGGTCGAGATGACGCACACATTCCGAAAGAAAATCCCTACCATGTGACGCAGAGGGATTTACAGGTTCAGACGGAATTGCTTTTCCCACTGTAGAGATTAATACTTTGGATGAATTTGTGTATAACTGGGCATTGTTATATTGTTAAGGGAAATGAGAAGGTTCTAAAGAGGGCTGTAAAGATTTTGTTGTTCACCTTGGCTACTTGTGAATTTGACATTTGGATTACCTACAACTGGCTATCACTTTCTGAGGCTGTTGGCACCATGCGATTTGGTGTTGTCTTGCTGCTTTGCTTGTGGGTGCTGGGGGCTGCAGGAAGCACAGCTGAATACAAGAGGCACATGCATGAAGGGCACAGGAAAGGCAGGTAAAGTGTGCAAAATCTCTTACAACACTACAGCAGGGCTTTAATTAAACAGAACAATGTGCAGATGAGAGATTTGCATGCTTTCAGAGTCTCAAGATGTTTAAAATATAAAAACAAATGTACTATGGGTGTCTCTTGATTCCATGTCTTTCTAAAGACCTGATTGATTATTTATCATGGATATTAATATAGAAATCATGCCTAATTAAGAGCAATGGAGAATAAAATTATTATTATTCCCTGAAACATAAGCTTTCTTTTACTACAAAACATGAAGGCTCGCAATCAGAATGGGAATTTGAGTGTATTGTTTGTATTTTATTTGAATTTGATTTCCATTATTGCTTTCTTCAGTACTGTCCTGTGCATTTAATTTCATAGAATTTCTTCCATAGCATAAACAGCCAGATGGCTGTTAACTAACAGCTTGGTCAAGGTCATCGACAGGCAGTAGATAATGGGGTTGCAATAATGCAATTCTGTCTGTTTTTTTTTTTTACCAGGGATATGTCCAGCAGCAAGTGGAAAGAGGGCATAAAAGGGAAGTGTGACAGTATGGCAGAGCAATCTCAGTTACTGCCAGCTCGATTAGTAAGCACCTAGTCTTGGCTGACAAGGATCACAACTAGGGGTTTTAATCAATTAAAGACTCTGTTGGTATTGCCTCACCATTAATGTAGAACCTTTTATCCACTAATTTGTCTTTAATAATAGAGATGCTCCTTGACTTATTTTGCTTGAATTGCATTCGTGCCCATTCAATGTTACTGATTAGTTTGCCCAATAACCGATCAGTGCAGGCTACTGTTGTAGTCATGGCTGTCATGTCATCCATGTATGCTCTAATTGTTGGTAGTCACATTCCAGAAGCCAAGCGTTCTTCTCCCACTACCCATTTTGACACCCTAATAATTACTTCCATTGCCATGGTAAAAGCCAGTGGAGAAATTATGCATGCTGGCATTATTCTCCATTTGGTATTCTGGTGGATTGATAGGTGGGATGTCTGAAGGAATCGACATAGGCTCCTACCTTTTTTAATCTGTGTGCCTTTCCTTGAGATATCTTTCCAGCTCAGACTTGTTTGCTTTTAGTGTTCCATTTTTCTCACTGGTGAGTAACTTCTTTGCAAATTTGAATGGGTCTTTATAAAAGTTAGTTCTCGCGTGCTCCTTCTTTTTGCAGTGTTTCCGTAGGTGCTCAGCTCTGCAAGCTTATCTTTTATGACCCTTTGTAATAGATTGAGTGCCTCCTTCTGACTTTATTCTGCTCTCCTCTATTGTTTCCTCAGCTGCCTCTTTTCTCTAACTAAGCGCTCTGTCTCCTGCTGCTGTCTAGACTTTACAGGAATAGTTTGGACTTTCTCCTTTCTTTTTTCAACTCCAAACTGCTCGCTTCCATATGCGTAGATGGTATCCCAAAATGTATCTAACTTTTCCAACGCAAAACAGAGATCTGTGTTTACTGTGTCCCATACTGTTTTCTCACAAGCTCTTGGCCATTCAACTCCAGGCTGGTGTCTGTTGAGGTTTTTTTCTCTCTTACGCCGGTTCATCTGACCGGGTTCACAAGGATCATTAGGTTCATCACTAGCTGTGTTTTATGCAAGTCCTCCTCTCATCTTTGACAGGGTGCTTATACCCTACGAACTGTGGCTTGCTTCCTGCCACTGGAATTCGTTCAACTGACTTTGTAAAAAGTACTGATCAATGTGAAGTCCTTGTCCGTTCTCCCTCCAGCATTTCATTGACCCCTGACCGTTGTCACTTTGCTCCAGCCACAGACACAAACCTGGAGCTCCATGTCTTTGCTAACTGCAGATCTTGAGCTAGTCCTTTGCAAAGTCCTTTCCGTTCTCATATCTGTTTCCTTTCCTAAGCCTTTAACTGTGCTGTCAAACCTTGAGTCATATACAGGAGACTCAGAGCCAAGATGGCAGCTCAGTTTCCAAACAATTACAAACTGTTGTGTGGTTCATTTGTCTGTGGTTATGATCCTCACTTGCAGAGGCATGGCTGTTAATCCTCGCCAAGCCTCTGCATTATTATATTTGTAAACTCTGTAATTACACAGAACACGTATATTTGTAACTCAAGTCACATTGTTTACAGGGTAATCTTAGTCAGTTATTAATGTCTCTCCATTGGTGACCATTTCTGGCATGATTCAACACCAGCCTCATGTCATAACAAAAGGAAAATCAAGTGTGTTCTTCAGGGGAACTTGTATGTGGGTGGTATATTTGATGCAGCTGTGGATGTTACATCTGATGTCTGATGATGCAATAAAAATCCTACTGGTATCACCTGCCTCTATCCTATTACCAGCTGTCTGTCAACAGCAGATGCAGGTTATTTCATTTTAGAAGAAGGAGGGCTGTGATCAAGATGTGCTAATCGCAGAACAATAGGCTGCAGTATATACAAATATCATGATGTATTGAAGGTTTGTGAAATGCAAGTGCATAGTGAAATAGAAGCAGACGATTGCATTAAAGGGCAAATGTTAGCTAAACCATAGCCAGGGTTCAATATAAACTGCCATTGCAAGTGGGACCAGTAAATATTCAATTCAAAGTAGACCAATTTACACATTTGCATAATATTCTACAAGTTTGTTTTGTAGTACTTTCCTTAAGACAGCTTTTCTATTACTAGTTAAACACACAATTCTACTGGCTTCTTACTTTTCACGGCCAGAACTGTCAGTAAACATTGCAATCCTATATTACTTGTGTGATTAAACAATGAACAGAATTTAGTGTCATTCTGTTTGCTGCAGATATTTTTGCACTTAACAGAACTAATAGCAGTTTCTCACACTACTCAAATTGCATGTAACAAGAAAACAAAAACAACTCAAAGTTTAAAACAGAAATAAAATTCAAGAGCAAGCTCGTAAAATACAAAATAACTCAAATAGGTGAAGCCTTGAAGTATGAACTTGTCTTCGTGAATACCGAGACAATTTAAAAAGATCAGGGTTTCTGGAAACAGGCTGATCTTTGGTTGAAGGAATGACAACTAGCAGAGCTCAAATAAATGGACTGAATCAGCCCCAATCAGTCCCACTGGAACATTTCATCGAAGGTTTTTTACTATATCACCTTGTATACTTACAGCATTTAAGAAATTCCAGCTGTAAATGCTGCGGGGCAAATAGGAAGTTTTAAATATGTGACACCGAATGTGTTTCATTACTGTTATGGGCAAGACTTTCCTTTACTAAACCGATTAGTGTTCATTTTTGTTTTGGACTGACTGCAATATGTGTATTGTCATAACTGCATTTGTGTTTTATGTTGCTCACAGGGCTCACAGACTAAGAAGAGAAGCATGTAAAGATGATGAAGTAGGAAGGCATAAAAAGGGCAGGTAATTTGTAAAATAGATTGTAGCACATATTGGGGGAAAAAAGAAATTGGTTGACTCCTGGTACCTTTTCTGAAGATACCACTGTTAGAACGTAGCTAAACAGGATTGAAAATGGACAGCACCAGAGGCCTACAAGAAATGCTTTCTTGAACCAACCAAAGCGCCCGGCAACAAATTCAAATACTTTATAATTATACATTCATTGCTACTCTGGATAATGTGTAGAACTAAGGAAGCCTGCTCTTTGGTTGTGTTTTATCTGAAAAGGAATGTCATTCTACAATAAATAAATAACAACAAACAGCATCAAATTCTTATTTCAGGAAAACGTGGTATTCTCAAAAGCCTTCAGAATAACCTTTCTGATGTATTTTTGGGGAAACATGTTGGAATGTTGCGATTGTGAGTTTTTGAATTCATAATTGTTTTTCTCACCAGCCCCATCCTGAAAAGGAGTCCTGATGTAACAAAATCTCTATTGACAAAATCAGAGCAGCTTCTCCGAATCGATGACCACGATTTCTCAATGAGGCCTAGTTTTGGAGGTAAGCACCTTCAATAATACAGTACTGTCTTTGAACTGGACGCAATGAAGAATTCATCACACTTTCGTAAGGCCTACACAGACCTGTATAACTGACATGACATGCACATAAGTGTTCTTAACATGCTGCCTGGGCTGTCATACATGATACAAACTGATATCATTCAATAATTACAGTGATAACATGAATGGCTCTTGAAATTGTGAATTTTCAATTTCAGTGCATTTGGTTGGTAAATCACCCATCCATTGCTCTGTATCAGAAAACAATCTACAACGCACTGAAGTCAGCACTGGTCAGAAAAGTGGTCTACTTTACCTTGCTATAGTTTTACCTTTCGTTGGTTTGTAATATGTACGTTTTCAAAGTGAATCTGAAGGGCTGTGCATGCAGTACAGTGTTGTGAAGGCTTTATGAAGGTGTAATGAATGCTATATGCAGTACAGTGGTGTGAAGGCTTTATGAAGGTTTAATGAATGCTATGTAGTAGTGTCCAATTCAAAGAGAGTGTTATTGCTTCAACTCTTTACTAAAAGACACTTTACCAGTTGCACAATGGCAATTCATAACTGGCAAATAAATCCAGTTTTAAAAGCTGAAGGACTGGAACAGAATGGATCTCCCTCACATCCTAAGAAGGTGATATCTCCACGGATGAAGTCTTTGCCTCCGTATGCTACCATTTTAGAATTCACTACACTTTTCTAATGGTTATTTTGGGAATAAACTGTAAAACTAATTTATGCTTGCCTATTTATATTTATGTATTTTATTAATTCACAAATCAGGGATAAGGCCTGAATGTGTACCTTTAGGCCACAGGCTTCACCTCCTCTTTGTTGTTGTTAAACTGACCTAGTTTTACAGTGGTGATATTTTTAACAATATTTTCAAACTACAGTACAACAAAACAATTCATGGACTGTAGATGCTATTGATGGGAAAGCTTGCAAATCTCTGAATCGCTTAATCCCGGTGCAAGCCACCTAGGTATAAAAAAAAAAAAAAAAAAACAACTGTCTCTGTATTTTTAAATGTCTGCTAAGCCTATAATCATTGTGTTCAGATGCCATCCAGCTGTTAGGAGATTTGCAGAATTTGGATCAGCAGTGACCTCATTGTTTTTCTACATCAGTGAGACAAAAGGGAGCAAAAACAACAGCAAGGTTAAAAATTTAAAAAATCAATGGATGTGCTGTACTGGCTTCTTCCACTTTGAGCACATTCTCATGAATGGATGTGCTGCATTGGCTTCCAGTGTTCATTGTCCAGGTATTCCTATCTGAAAGGTTTTGCATTGTCCATGTGTTCCTATCTGAAAGCTTTGCATTGTCCAGGTGTATCTATCTGAAAAGCTTTGCATTGTCCAGGTGTTCCTGTCTGAAAAGCTTTGCATTGTCCAGGTGTTCCTGTCTGAAAAGCTTTGCATTGTCCAGGTATTCCTATCTGAAAGGTTTTGCATTGTCCATGTGTTCCTATCTGAAAGCTTTGCATTGTCCAGGTGTATCTATCTGAAAAGCTTTGCATTGTCCAGGTGTTCCTGTCTGAAAAGCTTTGCATTGTCCAGGTGTTCCTGTCTGAAAGGTTTTGCATTTCTCAGGCGTTCATATTCGTCTGTCTGTTTTAGGGCCTGCAATCCCAGTTGGTGTGGACGTACAGGTAGAAAGCCTTGACACCATTTCTGAAGTGGATATGGTAAGTATATATTTGTGCTGGAAAACAACTCAGCCACGTTACTAGGACATGTCTACCTGGGTTGATCAGGTGATATGAATGAAAACAGTTAAGCAGAACTGGGGTTGACAAGAAAAGATTGTACAGCATTTGGAAGAGGCATGATAGAGGGTGCTGCAACAGCGAGGCCACTCATGTTCTGAGCTGTTTTTCATAGGGAACTACATAGTACTGTGGCAGTCAATGGCAACTTTTCACTGAAATCTGCGATCATGTTTCTCGGCTGCTCTAGAGGGAATCAGCAGTGGCAAACAAAGGAAATGTGGACGCTGAGAAAGATAGCTGCTGCCGACAACAACATTTAGTGACAGGCAGGGGGAAAAGATGGCTAGAGAGGCTAGTCATTTCTGAAATGTTAGTGACTGAATGGATTAACATCCCTTCATGGAAACTATGCCATGCTGTGTCAATGCTGGTCCAGAGCAGTATAAGGTGCAGGTTCTTAGAACGTGCCCTGGCAGTGTCTGCAGCATTGAATTATAGTTTTGCATTGATGGTAATAAAATCAATGTAAAACCGTATCATTCCCAGGAAGATTACTTGGAGTTGCACTGACCTACTTGTACTATGTGTTCAAATGAACCGGAGCAGTCTGTATTTCACATTTTAATCAAATACAATTAGGATTACCAGTAATCCCTCCGGTCACATGGTCCAAAGGCCAGTACATTTCACTTAGAAAATATTATTTATTATTTAAAGGGGAGATGTCTTTTCATGTAAAAGTCTCTTTAAGGTCAGAGTCCGACCATAGACATTGGAAACAACACCCCTATTAACTATTAACTCTCAATTATCAAATCTGGTATGCTTTTCTTTTGTATGTTTTGAAAGCAACATCCTTTGGATGAATGCATTTGCTTTGGATGCTTTGGACACATGCTTCAATTTGTTTTAATTGACACATTCAAGCAAATAGCAGTACATGGCACGAGGCAAAGAAAGTTGTCACAATGGCAAATTCAGCATAGTAAACCCTACCTCAAAGGCACCCTGTCTCAGTCAGATACTTCCACGCTGTTATAGTTGTGACTCCTCTGTTTCCACGCTGTTAAAGCTGTGACTCCTCTGTTTCCACGCTGTTATAGTTGTGACTCCTCTGTTTCCACGCTGTTAAAGCTGTGACTCCTCTGTTTCCACGCTGTTAAAGCTGTGACTCCTCTGTTTCCACGCTGTTAAAGCTGTGACTCCTCTGTTTCCACGCTGTTAAAGCTGTGACTCCTGTTTCCACGCTGTTAAAGCTGTGACTCCTCTGTTTCCACACTGTTAAAGCTGTGACTCCTCTGTTTCCACAATGCTGTTAAAGCTGTGACTCCTCTGTTTCCACAATGTTAAAGCTGTGACTCCTCTGTTTCCACGCTGTTAAAGCTGTGACTCCTCTGTTTCCACGCTGTTAAAGCTGTGACTCCTCTGTTTCCACGCTGTTAAAGCTGTGACTCCTCTGTTTCCACGCTGTTAAAGCTGTGACTCCTCTGTTTCCACGCTGTTAAAGCTGTGACTCCTCTGTTTCCACGCTGTTAAAGCTGTGACTCCTCTGTTTCCACGCTGTTAAAGCTGTGACTCCTCTGTTTCCACGCTGTTAAAGCTGTGACTCCTCTGTTTCCACGCTGTTAAAGCTGTGACTCCTCTGTTTCCACGCTGTTAAAGCTGTGACTCCTCTGTTTCCACGCTGTTAAAGCTGTGACTCCTCTGTTTCCACGCTGTTAAAGCTGTGACTCCTCTGTTTCCACGCTGTTAAAGCTGTGACTCCTCTGTTTCCACGCTGTTAAAGCTGTGACTCCTCTGTTTCCACGCTGTTAAAGCTGTGACTCCTCTGTTTCCACGCTGTTAAAGCTGTGACTCCTCTGTTTCCACGCTGTTAAAGCTGTGACTCCTCTGTTTCCACGCTGTTAAAGCTGTGACTCCTCTGTTTCCACGCTGTTAAAGCTGTGACTCCTCTGTTTCCACGCTGTTAAAGCTGTGACTCCTCTGTTGTGACTCCTCTGTTTCCACGCTGTTAAAGCTGTGACTCCTGTTTCCACGCTGTTAAAGCTGTGACTCCTCTGTTTCCACGCTGTTAAAGCTGTGACTCCTCTGTTTCCACGCTGTTAAAGCTGTGACTCCTCTGTTTCCACGCTGTTAAAGCTGTGACTCCTCTGTTTCCACGCTGTTAAAGCTGTGACTCCTCTGTTTCCACGCTGTTAAAGCTGTGACTCCTCTGTTTCCACGCTGTTAAAGCTGTGACTCCTCTGTTTCCACGCTGTTAAAGCTGTGACTCCTCTGTTTCCACGCTGTTAAAGCTGTGACTCCTCTGTTTCCACGCTGTTAAAGCTGTGACTCCTCTGTTTCCACGCTGTTAAAGCTGTGACTCCTCTGTTTCCACGCTGTTAAAGCTGTGACTCCTCTGTTTCCACGCTGTTAAAGCTGTGACTCCTCTGTTTCCACGCTGTTAAAGCTGTGACTCCTCTGTTTCCACGCTGTTAAAGCTGTGACTCCTCTGTTTCCACGCTGTTAAAGCTGTGACTCCTCTGTTTCCACGCTGTTAAAGCTGTGACTCCTCTGTTTCCACGCTGTTAAAGCTGTGACTCCTCTGTTTCCACGCTGTTAAAGCTGTGACTCCTCTGTTTCCACGCTGTTAAAGCTGTGACTCCTCTGTTTCCACGCTGTTAAAGCTGTGACTCCTCTGTTTCCACGCTGTTAAAGCTGTGACTCCTCTGTTTCCACGCTGTTAAAGCTGTGACTCCTCTGTTTCCACGCTGTTAAAGCTGTGACTCCTCTGTTTCCACGCTGTTAAAGCTGTGACTCCTCTGTTTCCACGCTGTTAAAGCTGTGACTCCTCTGTTTCCACGCTGTTAAAGCTGTGACTCCTCTGTTTCCACACTGTTAAAGCTGTGACTCCTCTGTTTCCACGCTGTTAAAGCTGTGACTCCTCTGTTTCCACGCTGTTAAAGCTGTGACTCCTCTGTTTCCACGCTGTTAAAGCTGTGACTCCTCTGTTTCCACGCTGTTAAAGCTGTGACTCCTCTGTTTCCACGCTGTTAAAGCTGTGACTCCTCTGTTTCCACAATGTTAAAGCTGTGACTCCTCTGTTTCCACGCTGTTAAAGCTGTGACTCCTCTGTTTCCACGCTGTTAAAGCTGTGACTCCTCTGTTTCCACGCTGTTAAAGCTGTGACTCCTCTGTTTCCACGCTGTTAAAGCTGTGACTCCACTGTTTCCACAATGTTAAAGCTGTGACTCCACTGTTTCTGTTAAAGCTGTGACTCCTCTGTTTCCACGCTGTTAAAGCTGTGACTCCTCTGTTTCCACGCTGTTAAAGCTGTGACTCCTCTGTTTCCACACTGTTAAAGCTGTGACTCCTCTGTTTCCACGCTGTTAAAGCTGTGACTCCTCTGTTTCCACGCTGTTAAAGCTGTGACTCCTCTGTTTCCACAATGTTAAAGCTGTGACTCCTCTGTTTCCACAATGTTAAAGCTGTGACTCCTCTGTTTCCACAATGTTAAAGCTGTGACTCCTCTGTTTCCACAATGTTAAAGCTGTGACTCCTCTGTTTCCACGCTGTTAAAGCTGTGACTCCTCTGTTTCCACGCTGTTAAAGCTGTGACTCCTCTGTTTCCACGCTGTTAAAGCTGTGACTCCTCTGTTTCCACGCTGTTAAAGCTGTGACTCCTCTGTTTCCACGCTGTTATAGTTGTGACTCCTCTGTTTCCACGCTGTTATAGCTGTGACTCCTCTGTTTCCACGCTGTTAAAGCTGTGACTCCTCTGTTTCCACGCTGTTAAAGCTGTGACTCCTCTGTTTCCACGCTGTTAAAGCTGTGACTCCTCTGTTTCCACGCTGTTAAAGCTGTGACTCCTCTGTTTCCACGCTGTTAAAGCTGTGACTCCTCTGTTTCCACGCTGTTAAAGCTGTGACTCCTCTGTTTCCACGCTGTTAAAGCTGTGACTCCTCTGTTTCCACACTGTTAAAGCTGTGACTCCTCTGTTTCCACGCTGTTAAAGCTGTGACTCCTCTGTTTCCACGCTGTTAAAGCTGTGACTCCTCTGTTTCCACGCTGTTAAAGCTGTGACTCCTCTGTTTCCACGCTGTTAAAGCTGTGACTCCTCTGTTTCCACGCTGTTAAAGCTGTGACTCCTCTGTTTCCACGCTGTTAAAGCTGTGACTCCACTGTTTCCACTGTTAAAGCTGTGACTCCACTGTTTCCACAATGTTAAAGCTGTGACTCCTCTGTTTCCACGCTGTTAAAGCTGTGACTCCACTGTTTCCACAATGTTAAAGCTGTGACTCCACTGTTTCCACAATGTTAAAGCTGTGACTCCACTGTTTCCACAATGTTAAAGCTGTGACTCCACTGTTTCCACAATGTTAAAGCTGTGACTCCACTGTTTCCACAATGTTAAAGCTGTGACTCCACTGTTTCCACAATGTTAAAGCTGTGACTCCTCTGTTTCCACAATGTTAAAGCTGTGACTCCTCTGTTTCCACGCTGTTAAAGCTGTGACTCCTCTGTTTCCACGCTGTTAAAGCTGTGACTCCTCTGTTTCCACGCTGTTAAAGCTGTGACTCCTCTGTTTCCACGCTGTTAAAGCTGTGACTCCTCTGTTTCCACGCTGTTAAAGCTGTGACTCCTCTGTTTCCACGCTGTTAAAGCTGTGACTCCTCTGTTTCCACGCTGTTAAAGCTGTGACTCCTCTGTTTCCACGCTGTTAAAGCTGTGACTCCTCTGTTTCCACGCTGTTAAAGCTGTGACTCCACTGTTTCCACGCTGTTAAAGCTGTGACTCCTCTGTTTCCACGCTGTTAAAGCTGTGACTCCTCTGTTTCCACGCTGTTAAAGCTGTGACTCCTCTGTTTCCACGCTGTTAAAGCTGTGACTCCTCTGTTTCCACGCTGTTAAAGCTGTGACTCCTCTGTTTCCACGCTGTTAAAGCTGTGACTCCTCTGTTTCCACGCTGTTAAAGCTGTGACTCCTCTGTTTCCACGCTGTTAAAGCTGTGACTCCTCTGTTTCCACGCTGTTAAAGCTGTGACTCCTCTGTTTCCACAATGTTAAAGCTGTGACTCCTCTGTTTCCACGCTGTTAAAGCTGTGACTCCTCTGTTTCCACGCTGTTAAAGCTGTGACTCCTCTGTTTCCACGCTGTTAAAGCTGTGACTCCTCTGTTTCCACGCTGTTAAAGCTGTGACTCCTCTGTTTCCACGCTGTTAAAGCTGTGACTCCTCTGTTTCCACGCTGTTAAAGCTGTGACTCCTCTGTTTCCACGCTGTTAAAGCTGTGACTCCTCTGTTTCCACGCTGTTAAAGCTGTGACTCCTCTGTTTCCACGCTGTTAAAGCTGTGACTCCTCTGTTTCCACGCTGTTAAAGCTGTGACTCCTCTGTTTCCACAATGTTAAAGCTGTGACTCCTCTGTTTCCACGCTGTTAAAGCTGTGACTCCTCTGTTTCCACGCTGTTAAAGCTGTGACTCCTCTGTTTCCACGCTGTTAAAGCTGTGACTCCTCTGTTCCCACGCTGTTACTGTGACTCCTCTGTTTCCACGCTGTTAAAGCTGTGACTCCTCTGTTTCCACGCTGTTAAAGCTGTGACTCCTCTGTTTCCACGCTGTTAAAGCTGTGACTCCTCTGTTTCCACGCTGTTAAAGCTGTGACTCCTCTGTTTCCACGCTGTTAAAGCTGTGACTCCTCTGTTTCCACGCTGTTAAAGCTGTGACTCCTCTGTTTCCACGCTGTTAAAGCTGTGACTCCTCTGTTTCCACGCTGTTAAAGCTGTGACTCCTCTGTTTCCACGCTGTTAAAGCTGTGACTCCTCTGTTTCCACGCTGTTAAAGCTGTGACTCCTCTGTTTCCACGCTGTTAAAGCTGTGACTCCTCTGTTTCCACGCTGTTAAAGCTGTGACTCCTCTGTTTCCACGCTGTTAAAGCTGTGACTCCTCTGTTTCCACGCTGTTAAAGCTGTGACTCCTCTGTTTCCACGCTGTTAAAGCTGTGACTCCTCTGTTTCCACGCTGTTAAAGCTGTGACTCCTCTGTTTCCACGCTGTTAAAGCTGTGACTCCTCTGTTTCCACGCTGTTAAAGCTGTGACTCCTCTGTTTCCACGCTGTTAAAGCTGTGACTCCTCTGTTTCCACGCTGTTAAAGCTGTGACTCCTCTGTTTCCACGCTGTTAAAGCTGTGACTCCTCTGTTTCCACGCTGTTAAAGCTGTGACTCCTCTGTTTCCACGCTGTTAAAGCTGTGACTCCTCTGTTTCCACGCTGTTAAAGCTGTGACTCCTCTGTTTCCACGCTGTTAAAGCTGTGACTCCTCTGTTTCCACAATGTTAAAGCTGTGACTCCTCTGTTTCCACGCTGTTAAAGCTGTGACTCCTCTGTTTCCACGCTGTTAAAGCTGTGACTCCTCTGTTTCCACGCTGTTAAAGCTGTGACTCCTCTGTTTCCACGCTGTTAAAGCTGTGACTCCTCTGTTTCCACGCTGTTAAAGCTGTGACTCCTCTGTTTCCACGCTGTTAAAGCTGTGACTCCTCTGTTTCCACGCTGTTAAAGCTGTGACTCCTCTGTTTCCACGCTGTTAAAGCTGTGACTCCACTGTTTCCACGCTGTTAAAGCTGTGACTCCTCTGTTTCCACGCTGTTAAAGCTGTGACTCCTCTGTTTCCACGCTGTTAAAGCTGTGACTCCTCTGTTTCCACGCTGTTAAAGCTGTGACTCCTCTGTTTCCACGCTGTTAAAGCTGTGACTCCTCTGTTTCCACGCTGTTAAAGCTGTGACTCCTCTGTTTCCACGCTGTTAAAGCTGTGACTCCTCTGTTTCCACGCTGTTAAAGCTGTGACTCCTCTGTTTCCACGCTGTTAAAGCTGTGACTCCTCTGTTTCCACGCTGTTAAAGCTGTGACTCCTCTGTTTCCACGCTGTTAAAGCTGTGACTCCTCTGTTTCCACAATGTTAAAGCTGTGACTCCTCTGTTTCCACGCTGTTAAAGCTGTGACTCCTCTGTTTCCACGCTGTTAAAGCTGTGACTCCTCTGTTTCCACGCTGTTAAAGCTGTGACTCCTCTGTTTCCACGCTGTTAAAGCTGTGACTCCTCTGTTTCCACGCTGTTAAAGCTGTGACTCCTCTGTTTCCACGCTGTTAAAGCTGTGACTCCTCTGTTTCCACGCTGTTAAAGCTGTGACTCCTCTGTTTCCACGCTGTTAAAGCTGTGACTCCTCTGTTTCCACGCTGTTAAAGCTGTGACTCCTCTGTTTCCACGCTGTTAAAGCTGTGACTCCTCTGTTTCCACGCTGTTAAAGCTGTGACTCCTCTGTTTCCACGCTGTTAAAGCTGTGACTCCTCTGTTTCCACGCTGTTAAAGCTGTGACTCCTCTGTTTCCACGCTGTTAAAGCTGTGACTCCTCTGTTTCCACTGTTTCCACTGTTTCCACAATGTTAAAGCTGTGACTCCTCTGTTTCCACGCTGTTAAAGCTGTGACTCCTCTGTTTCCACGCTGTTAAAGCTGTGACTCCTCTGTTTCCACGCTGTTAAAGCTGTGACTCCTCTGTTTCCACGCTGTTAAAGCTGTGACTCCTCTGTTTCCACGCTGTTAAAGCTGTGACTCCTCTGTTTCCACGCTGTTAAAGCTGTGACTCCTCTGTTTCCACGCTGTTAAAGCTGTGACTCCTCTGTTTCCACGCTGTTAAAGCTGTGACTCACTGTTTCCACGCTGATAAAGCTGTGACTCCTCTGTTTCCACGCTGATAAAGCTGTGACTCCTCTGTTTCCACGCTGATAAAGCTAAAGCTGTGACTCCTCTGTTTCCACGCTGTTAAAGCTGTGACTCCTCTGTTTCCACGCTGTTAAAGCTGTGACTCCTCTGTTTCCACGCTGTTAAAGCTGTGACTCCTCTGTTTCCACGCTGTTAAAGCTGTGACTCCTCTGTTTCCACGCTGTTAAAGCTGTGACTCCTCTGTTTCCACGCTGTTAAAGCTGTGACTCCTCTGTTTCCACGCTGTTAAAGCTGTGACTCCTCTGTTTCCACGCTGTTAAAGCTGTGACTCCTCTGTTTCCACGCTGTTAAAGCTGTGACTCCTCTGTTTCCACGCTGTTAAAGCTGTGACTCCTCTGTTTCCACGCTGTTAAAGCTGTGACTCCTCTGTTTCCACGCTGTTAAAGCTGTGACTCCTCTGTTTCCACGCTGTTAAAGCTGTGACTCCTCTGTTTCCACGCTGTTAAAGCTGTGACTCCTCTGTTTCCACGCTGTTAAAGCTGTGACTCCTCTGTTTCCACGCTGTTAAAGCTGTGACTCCTCTGTTTCCACGCTGTTAAAGCTGTGACTCCTCTGTTTCCACGCTGTTAAAGCTGTGACTCCTCTGTTTCCACGCTGTTAAAGCTGTGACTCCTCTGTTTCCACGCTGTTAAAGCTGTGACTCCTCTGTTTCCACGCTGTTAAAGCTGTGACTCCTCTGTTTCCACGCTGTTAAAGCTGTGACTCCTCTGTTTCCACGCTGTTAAAGCTGTGACTCCTCTGTTTCCACGCTGTTAAAGCTGTGACTCCTCTGTTTCCACGCTGTTAAAGCTGTGACTCCTCTGTTTCCACGCTGTTAAAGCTGTGACTCCTCTGTTTCCACGCTGTTAAAGCTGTGACTCCTCTGTTTCCACGCTGTTAAAGCTGTGACTCCTCTGTTTCCACGCTGTTAAAGCTGTGACTCCTCTGTTTCCAGGCTGTTAAAGCTGTGACTCCTCTGTTTCCAGGCTGTTAAAGCTGTGACTCCTCTGTTTCCATGCTGTTAAAGCTTTGACTCATCTGGTTTGTTCTAGGACTTCACCATGACTCTGTACCTGAGGCACTACTGGAAGGATGAGCGGCTGTCCTTCCAAAGCACCAACAACCTCAGCATGACCTTCGATGGCAGGCTGGTGAAAAAGATCTGGGTCCCCGATATGTTTTTCGTTCATTCAAAGAGATCGTTCATCCACGACACGACGACAGACAATGTGATGCTGCGCGTTCACCCAGATGGGAAAGTGCTCTACAGCCTCAGGTAAAAACAGTGCATGGCCTTATGTTTCGGACAGTGCTTATTTGGGAAGGTTGTCTATGTAACAGAGCAGAGGCCCTTTGTGAACTGGCGGACCGCAAGGGAGCGGCTTAACCACCAAAGTGCCGGGCTCGTCTGCATTCCTGGTTTAAGAGCTTTTAACTTCATCTTGTCTCATCAACAGGGGATAGAATCCGTAACGAATTGGAGTTTTGTATTAATTTAATATATTACTGTATTGAAGCTGTTGATAGTGATGGTCGCATTGCTCAGTGAAATGGAGTAACCGTAAAACAAAACACAAATTAATGGCAGGTAATAATTGTAGTCCCGACTACGCCACTCTCTTTAGTTTTTATGTAGAGGTGAGAGATCCCCTAGAATGTTTTAATTAATCCCCCCCCCCCCAAACTATAAAGGCAAACCAGAATAAAGTAGTTCCATGCACATAGGTTATTTTATTAGGAAGAGAAGATGGACACTCACCACACACTCAAAAAGGAGATTATCACATCTAATTTGTGTTAAAATGAAACAGTATGTATTGTTGTCACAAGTACTTTAATTTTTAAAAAAGCAAGACAGTTACAACAGCAAGTGTTTCTCAGCAATTATACACAGAAAGACCGGCATATGAACAGGAAATTATCAGCAGCATTGAATAATACTTCAGCAGGTATCAACAATTAACAGATCATATTTCAATAGATATCAATAATCATTATTAACACCACATAGTATTTGAAATAGGTAGCAACAATCAGTTGCAATAAACAGTAAGAGTCTCCTGTAAATGAGTACATTTGAAAAGCACCAATCACTACCCACCTCAATGGCTAGGGTCCTGATATCCTGAGGGGACATGCCAGCACTTATAGCCGGAATGGCCCTAGGCAGCCAAGCAGAACACCACCAGTTACCTCTTACCTGAATGGCATCAACCCAAGACCATAGAGCTCAGAACGTATTTTCTAAGAGTTATCTCTTTGCTCACGTAACAAGGTCCAGTGGTATAATAATGAATGTGCTTTCTCTTTTTCGCGATCGGCGACACATGATGTCTCATAAGAACATAAGAAAGTTTATAAACAAGAGGAGACCATTTAGCCCTCTTGTTTGTTTGGTTGTTAGTAGTTTATTGATCTCAGAATCTCATCAAGCAGCTTCTTGAAGGATCCCAGGGTGTCAGCATCAACAACATTACTGGGGAGTTGATTCCAGACCCTCACAATTCTCTGTGTAAAAAAGTGCCTCCTATTTTCTGTTTTGAACGCCCCTTTGTCTAATCTCTATTTGTGATCCCTAGGCCTTGTTTCTTTTTTCAGGTCGAAAAAGTCCCTTGGGTCGACACTGTCAATACCTTTTAGAATTATGAATGTTTGAATCAGGTCGCGCATAGTCTTCTTTGTTCAAGATGAATAGATTCAATTATTTTAGCCTGTCTGCATATGACATGCCTTTTAAACCCAGAAAAAATCTGGTCGCTCTTCTTTGCACTCTTTCTAGAGCAGCAATATCCTTTTTGTAGCAATGTGACCAGAACTGAACACAATATTCAAGATGAGGTCTTACTAATGCATTGTACAGTTTTAACATTACTTCCACTGATTTAAATTCAACACTTTTCACAATATATCCCAGCATCTTGTTGGCCTTTTTTATAGCTTCCCCACATTGTCTAGATGAAGACATTTCTGAGTCAACAAAAACTCCTAGGTCTTTTTCATAGATTCCTTCTTCAATTTCAATATCTCCCATATGATATTGATAATGCACATTATTCAAGTCTGCAACCCGTTAGATTTACAAAAACAAAACCAGAATTTAAAAAGACTGAAGGCAGCTCGATATTCCACACAAAACAACAAGCAAACACTGAGCATAGGAGTGCCTTATTCTCTGCCCTCAGTTCCTCTCTGCTTCCAACCTGGTTTGCTATTTTAAGTAAGCCGCAAGCGGAAATTGATTCAATCAACATTTCTGATGCCATCTTGCTCCTGCTCGGAGGACAGCTGTCAATCACTAGAAATCGACTCCACACTCTGAAATTCAGCAGGATCAAAACAAATGAAATATGGCCCACAAGCTTTATGCAGTGATCAAACAATAATTCAATAGTGAATCAACAATCATAATACATAATAAATCATAAAAATAACCTAAGTGATACTAAATGACAAACTATATTGTGAACGTGCAAATAAAAATACATTAAAGTAACAGTGTTACATTTCTACTACATAAAGTGATGCAATCTAAAACCACAACCGACGCTCTGCTGCTGTGTTAAACTGGGAGTGGTTATAAACATCTGTCCTGAGTATGAACCCTTAGAAAAGTTTACCAGAGTAAAGGCATAGCAAATTGTCATAAAGCACAGAGAAAGCATGGTGAAGAACATAAAAAAATACCATGGTAAATGCATAACAACCCATGGGACAAGCATAGAAAAACTGCAGAATTACTATGGAAAACTACAGCAGAACATCAAATGCAGTTTTTTTGGTACAGCACCTAATCATTCCTGAGCTGTAGATTGCATGGTTGGATCTTAAACATCTGAGTAAGAATGCCCTGTAGCAAAGGAAACTTCACTATCATTAGCACAATGATAAAGGAACCCAAGGATGTTAATGTTAATAAGGGTTCATGGATTAAACCCTTTTTAGGATGTTCAGGGAGGTCTTACGATTTGAAGTTGTTAATTATATCAGTTATCCAAACAAGCAATTTAAAGCAATGCTAAAGATTAGTGTTAAATAAATAGAATTGTATGAAGCAGAATGCTGCTCTTCTGTCAATCAGAACAGATCTCTGCTGTCCTGTAAATTGTAGTGGGGATCTCTTTCTACTAAAATAGCTTTTTAACAACTAATGTAGGTCAGTAAACAGGAATGTATATATTGTACTGAGCTGGGGCAGAGTGGTGGTGAGAATCCCATTGTGTGAGAGGACAGATTCCCACCAAAGAGACTCCAGACAGTTTCATGGACACTTATCTACTTGATCACTTCGCATAGGTGCCCACAGGTGACAGAGTGACTACTGCTTTGATTGAATAACTACACTTCCATTGTTCAAAACATCAGCTAAGGGTTCATTGTGCCCGCATTTGTCTCGAGGACGTCTCCGATTGCCGAGATTCTGAAGATTAACAGAAGAAAGCAGTATTTAAACCTGCAGTTATTTGAACAGAATATTGACTTGTACTAGCCGAGGGCTACTATGTACAGCTCTGGCCAAAAGTTTTACATCACCGAGAATTTTAGGATTGAGACACGCTTAAAAAAAAAAAAAAAAAAACTATACAAACATAATTTTTATATTTTATTTACCATATAACCAAATAAACTGCAAAATGATATTGCAAAAGTCTAAAGGAAGCTATAATAGTAGTACAGTATTTCATATTAGATTTTGAAATGTCACATCTTTCAGTTATTGTCAATTTTTTGTTAAGTATTATGGAAAACTACAAAGCTGTCTGTAATTAAATATGTTAACGTAACATTATTCATCAGGTTTCATTCGACTTTATGAAGCAACATGTGTTCATTTTATAGGGTGATGCTAAACTTTTGGTCATAGCTGTATAACTTTATTTAACATTGATATTGAAGCACATTTAGATTTTACTAACAGATTTATCCAGTATAAAATATATATATATACTGATTTCTGTGACCAAAGAACAGACTATTGCATTCATTGCAACCTGTTATACTGTGTCCAATGACATGTTGCAGGGTTACAGTTACAGCCATGTGCAACATGGACTTCAGCCGCTTCCCTTTGGACACCCAGAGCTGTTCGCTGGAGATCGAGAGCTGTAAGTATCATATCTATATCTGTATCATGTAAGTGTATTAGGCTAAAGTATCCAGCTGGAAAACTCGAGCTGTTTGATCTTGTATAATAGTTATTCTCACAGACGAGCCATGTGTGTACCGACTGTTTATTTGCAATATGTTTCAGATGCCTACACTGACGAAGATCTAATGCTGTACTGGATGAAAGGCAATGACTCTCTTAAGACAGACGAAAGGATATCTTTGTCCCAGTTCCTCATACAAAAGTTCCATACGACTACAAAGCTAGCATTTTACAGCAGTACAGGTATCATGCTGATCTAGTTGTGTATATATACAGATATATATATATATATATTAAAAAAAAAAAAAAAAAGTCTGAAGAAATGAAGTAAAAGTTACAAATGCAAGTTGAAGTGGATGAGAACTAGAAACGGTAGCCCCTTTTATTGAAACTGTGACCTGCTATGGTTTTATGACCATGATTGCTGATAATAAGTATGAACAACTTGCCAAAGAATTAATAAATCTCATCATCCACAAAATAAGTTTTAATGAAAAATTCATATTGAAGTGTTTGAATAGCTAAAGAAGTATTTCTTTCTTTTGTTCTATGTCAGGTTGGTACAACCGTCTGTACATCACCTTCACGCTCCGACGACACATCTTCTTCTTCCTGCTCCAGACCTATTTCCCAGCCACTCTGATGGTCATGCTGTCCTGGGTGTCCTTCTGGATTGACCGCAGGGCTGTGCCGGCTCGAGTCCCGTTAGGTGAGACTAAGTGTGAAAATCCCGTCTGTTGGGGGGGGGGGGCGGGGTAGACAAGAAAAAAACAATATCAACTCTATTTGAACCCACTGGAGGTTCCAGACTCATCCTTTATTGTTTAACCTGCTAGAAGCTGAAGTCAAACAACTCATCTGGGCAATCAATGGAGTCAAACTGAAGACAGGTGGCTGAAGTTCTGGCAAACTAGCTGCTGTCAGGAGACAAAGTTCGAGGGAGAGAAGAGTAGGGAACCTGAACCAGCCACATTTTGTCCAATTCTCAGAAGTTGGCAACGTTTGGGTCCAAAGCCCTTGGAGGAGTTATCATTGGAACATCATCCACATCTTTTCAGTGATAGTCTGGAGAACCATTTGGAGCACTCGCTAATCAAAGCTTGTCATCTGGAAATCAAATCATCATGATAAATTGCAATCCTGAAGGACTTGTGTCTGTGTTTGCCACCCAGCAATTTTCTCTCACACAGGAGAGAGGCACTGAATACGATCATCTGATACACGTGACAGGCATGATACTCAGAATGGGATGCTGAGCTGGGAGCTACAAACTGTGTCAGAATTTGAGGAAGGGAACCAATATTTGCCCTGCCCTGATGTATAACACACAGTATGCTTTTCTTGCTTTTGCTGTGCTCAGATGAGCTAGCAAGTAACCAATGTTTAAAACCAAGATTCCAAACAAACCAAGCATGAACGTGTCTTTTGATTATTCAGCTTGGCACGGCAGACAAATGAAACTTGCTAGGTTAGCAACAGTATTCTAGGACTATCAATATGGATCATAAAGGCATATATAGCCAACTGCTGCTACTATGTTTAGCTAATATAACTGCTAAATATGGGTTGCTCTAAGGTTTCAATCGTCCACACGTTTTGGTGGACAGTATTCTTTGGATCTTAGGAATGTTTTATTCCAGCATCATCATGTGGCAGTCGTGACCTCAAGTATCTGGAAACCAGGCCGCAGTCTATAAATAAGCCTGACTATGCAATCCAGAGTTTACTGAGGGATAGAACCTTTGACGTCACTGATACTTTATTCCCCTCACTAAGCCCCTTTTCAAATACTGGAAAGCCAGAAATATTTGCAAGCCTTTTATTATGCGTTTTTCACGTATGGAAAAAAGAAACGCAAACATTTTTGGCACAAACATCATATTCTACTAACAATACATACTTTGTATATTGCAACAAATATTTTGGTCACAAATATTTATGGCTTTACAGTCAGGAGATCAGAAATTGGTTGGTGCTTTTCCAAGCAGGAATATTTATTTATAAAACAGTTAATAAATAAAGACTGGGATGCAGTGCTGTAAAAGATATTGCTAAGGTAGCGACACCTAGAGGGGAGAGAGAGAATGTCAAGCACAATTACCAGGTACAGGCTGCTCCACTCACCAAAGCCTTGGGCAGTCAAGCACCACCTGCGTAATACAGCTGACCATGTCCACCATCATCACTGGAGTCAAAGTAATACTGCCCCCAGCATGCATAAAGCCCTGTTGATTACGAGGCCTTGTTAATTCTGTGCAGGTATCACCACGGTGCTGACCATGTCCACCATCATCACTGGAGTCAATGCGTCGATGCCCAGGGTCTCCTACATCAAGGCTGTGGACATCTACCTGTGGGTCAGTTTTGTGTTTGTGTTCCTGTCGGTGCTGGAGTACGCTGCAGTGAACTACTTGAGTACTGTGCAGGAGCGCAAAGAGAGGAAGATGAGAGACAAGGTAGGGTTTTATTGATTCCCAATATTAAACATAAATAGCACAGCAACAAAATAAAATGATACTTTTATAGTGGTTAGTTACATTATAAGGCTAAACAAAGCTGGTTTCTTCTGGTTCATAAAGGATTCTAGTTATTAGTGATTGTACTGTTTCCCAAGCTAACATTTATGTCGCATACCAACACATGATGAAAGCTAAACAAACAATACAACATTCCGATATTCACTAAGAGCCGAACCAACAATACAACATTCCCATATGCATTAACTGAAGCCCCTTTACACAAGAGTGCACAGCCCAGCATAGCACAGGAGTTCTTAGTGTGCTGCGCAGCCCCTGCATTCCCCGCCCTGTATGTGTGCAATTCTTTGTGTTTCAGTCCCAGCTTCCCTGTACCTGTGGTCCGTCCCACCCGCAGCCCATGAGGATGGATCCCAGCTACAGTGAAGGGGATCTCAACACCAACTCTTATGGGATGCCTGGGAATGGGGAAAGGCAGGAAAGGATTATAGTGCATTTGGCTCTGGGGGACAGGCGCCCCACAAGCAGGAGGAAAGGGTCCCGCGGATACGTCAGCATGTGGATTGACACGCACGCCATTGACAAGTACTCTCGTGTGATCTTTCCTGGAGCCTACATTCTTTTCAATATAATATACTGGTCCATTTACTGCTAGTCTGAGGGCACAATGCACCCGCTGAACCAGAGCAAGACAATGAACGCTGAATGTTTGTGCAGAAGTAAAAATACTGTTGCTTTCTTATTTATTGTCAATTGTGTTTTGTTTTTTTTGTGAATTTAGCATCCCCGATGAGCTGAAATCTTCACTACTCCACAGCTTATAACCAGCCCTTATCAAATAAGTGAAACACCAAGTAAAAAGATTACAATAAAATATATTGTATTAAAGGTCACAGGTTTAAAAGAATTGTTGGCAATGGTTACAGTAAGAGCAAAACAAATGAGACTGACTAACAATTTAAATGTTAAATATTTCCAGCAGTACCGCTTGTCACCACCAGGGGAGAAAGGCAACAAACTGCAGTTAAATGCAACTGTCATAAATTAAAGGCCACTCTGCAATCTAATGTTCCAGGCAGGGAGGCAGAGTGGAATAAAAACAAATATACTGGTGCACAAAAGAAATGCAACACTCTGGTCTAATGGATTTAATCAAACATTTTAAACAGAGATATCAAACAAAATCACAGAAAATGTGAACAAAAATACAGATCAAAGAACGTTAGGTTACCTACTGTAACCCTAGTTCCCTGAAAGAGAAGCTGACCACCACCAGATAGGTATAGGATATTCCTGCCCTTAACTGGAAGCTACCTGGTTCCGAGTGCCAAAGAGAGCCTTTCGTCTGACTGAGGAGATCCAAACAAAGTGGGATCTCCCAGGGCTGGCCGTGCAACAGCTGGCATAGGGCCAAAACCACATTCTCCTGGGCCACTTGGAATGTGCTTCACCAATAGGGACAGGGACTTTGTGCATAGCACCAAAGCACTGCTAGCACTGTGTTAAACACTGGAAGCATTAACGTAGTGTAAAAATCACTAGCGTTACAGCAGTAATGTGCTGTACGTACCGTGCCGTATGTAAGGTATATGCTAGGAGAGCAGTGGCTACGCAACAAGCGCAACGTGCACCGTGCGTTCCAAGCGCCGTGCGCACTGAGTACCATACACTACGTGTACTGCCTACCGTGTCGCACTGTGCGTAATCGCACTACATGGTAGAGGTACTAGCACATGTACACTGTGCACACCAAGCACCTCGTACACTGAGTACTGAGGGTAGTAAATGCAGCAAGTACCATGTAGCATTATTGTGCACTACCGCAGAGACGCTGGCACCTTGTGTTACTACTCTAAGCACCTGAGCACCGAGATAGAGGAGGGAGGGAAGTACCCCTTCTGTACAAGACCCGACTCACCGCAATGGTGGGCCTGTAGCCGGCAGAACTACTCGACAATGGGGATGTGGCAAGGCCTAGCCCCGTGGAGGAGAACGCGGCTGGAAGGGTAACTCGACAGCGGGGATACGGCAAAGCCTAGTCCCGAGGAGAACAGGTGTAATCTCAGGAGAACTATTTACGCACACCGCAGTACCAAGCACCGGGAAGGCTGTTATGCAAGGTGTCCACCCTACCGCGTGATCAACCCACATACACACTTGGTCAACGCGTAGCATGCACCAGGGGTGGGGGGGCGCCGCAAAGTTGAAGCCGCGGTTGGCGAGTTTAAGCAGACAGCAAAACACGGAAAGATAACAAAGGGAGGGAGAGTACACCTTTCATACAAGGTCCTAACCACCGCAGCGGGGGGGTCTGTGGCCAGCAGAACTACTCGACAGCAGGGCCTAGCCCCGTGGAGGAGAACACGGCTGCGAAGGTCACTCGACAGCGGGGATATGGCCTTAGCCCGTGGAGGACATGTGTACTCTCAGAAAGAACAGACAATCATCCACGGGTGACTGCACAGACAGTGGCTCACACACGACAGTGGGGAGGCCGCTGAAACGCAGCAAGGCAATAAAGGACTCAGTCTTTTTTAAGTCGTTGATTCCAGGAAAGCGGCAAGCCAGCTTTCAGCATGAATACAAGGGAAATACAACCGACTGGAATCGACTCGAGAAGCTCTTTTCTATCAAATGCTCAGCTGAACACAGAGGTCTTACCGTACCATCTTGAGAGAGAAAAAGAGGAGGCTCTTCCTGTGAGTGACGGTTTTATTCCCTCAGTAAGCGGGACTGAGTGCGTTATCACAGAAAGGGGCTTTTTGGCAGCTCTGGTATAGAGAGCTCGGCAATACCTATCTGAAGGGCAGGAATATCCCATACCTATCTGGTGGTGGTCATCTTCAAATTAAAAGGGAATCATAAGATAGTCAAGTATAGGTCAGTATATCTCTGTCTGGGACAGGAGGTTAGACTGGGGGTAATCGCACAACACAACTATGCAACATTTCATTTGCAAAACTGACCGCACATAGCCACAAGCAGCTTTGGTCATACCAAATGCTAAAATTAATTTTACGTTTATGCACTTAAAATAATCGTTTGGACAACCCAATGGGAATCTGTTAAGGCGTTTATAACAATGCAGCACTAAATATAGAAATAAACCGTAAGGAGAGCAGTGTTGGCATCCGCTCCTACATAGCAAAGAAAACAGGATTGGAAACCTCTGCAATCCAGTCAGCCTCGATACAAGCATGTTCATTAAAACAAAGAATACAGAAAAGGAATGAAGCACTTTAAAACACGTACCTTAGAGCGAGTTGTGTTGAGTGTCCACAAAGCCCGTCCTACAACCAAAATACGTTTAACTAAACATCTTTACTTTCACAAATACAGAGGGAAAATGAGAAAGTTTAAGCATTTCATCACTTCCACATTGATATGTGACTTGTCAAATATTAAACGATTCCACATGTATTCAAATAAGAGGACGGAAAGAGTACATAGGTAAGGATGCGTGACGTTAAAATAAATGATTGAATTTATAATTTCTAAACCACTTATGCCACCTTGTGGTTAAACATTGATTTACATGTCAGTAATGTGTTGAAGTAGTTTTGTTTGTTATGAAAGGTGTAGCCAGTGTACATTATTAATAATATAGAACCACATGCTATTTACAATGTATTCGGTGTGTCCTGTACAGAATGTGTTGAAAATGTTGTTTGTCAGTCTACTAATAAAAAGACCAGGTACTCATCAATTTCGCAGTGTTTTTTAAAGCAATTTGCTATTTTTTCACAGTTGCTATACAAGTGCTATTCTTTGTAAAATATCTTTCTCGTGTTTCATAATACGCAATGCCAAACATGTCAAAATCAGACCCACATTTTCATTCCAATGACACAAGCCAGCTCACAGAGTATACTTTTCCATTAG